>NC_053491.1:200214263-200441763 GCF_905171775.1 Rana temporaria | reverse complement strand
CTTTGTTGTATAGATTCACTGTAAACACAGCCCATAGGCCTTTTTTTTTCTTCTTGCAATACCCTATTTTCCAGTTTATGAATATAATCAGGGCCCAAGGAAATGAGAGGTTGGAAATGATTAGCAGAACCATTTTTTAAGACCCTTTTTGTTTAACTAGGAGTCAATACTTTATTACTGTGTTAGGAGTAAATTGTTAGTTTTTTTTTTTTTTTTTAGGATGTGTTGTATTTCAGAGATTCAGTTTTTCACGTAGACATCTGATAATTGTAATAAAAGAGCGTCTTTTTTACAACAAAGTTGTAATTTTAGCTTCCCCCAGTGTAGCAGGAACTGTAAGGAGATAGGGATATGATGACATATGTTTATAAGTAGTAGTAGTATCAGATACAGCTCAGTTCTCAGTACTGAATAGTAAGAGATAACGAGATACAATAAAACCGAAGTATTTTATTTAGAGTTTTATTTGCTCGTTGCCATGTTTATGTAATAGTTAGCAATTCATGAATGATTCCTTGTATATCTTGATAAGGGGAGGTCAGGTGGGACCGTGAAGGTTGCTGCAAAGTCGATCATTCTGCAATGGACATACTACAGTAGTAGGTTTTGAAATAAAGTAACATTTTCACTGAAGAGTCCAGATTATTGTTACAAAGTGTAATGCCCTGTACACACGATCGGTCCATCCGATGTGAACGGTCTGAAGGATCGTTCTCATCGGTTAACCGTTGAAGCTGACTGATGGTCAGTCGTGCCTACACACCATCGGTTAAAAAAAACGATCGTGTCAGAACGCGGTGACGTAATGCACAACGACGTGCTGAAAAAAACGAAGTTCAATGCTTCCAAGCATGCGTCGACTTGATTCTGAGCATGCGCGGATTTTTAACCGATGGACGTGCCTACTGACGATCGTTTTTTTTTTTTCTATCGGTTAAATTTAAAACAAGATTGCTTTTTTTTAACCTATGGATAATTAACCGATGGCGCCCACACACGATCGGTTTGGTCCGATGAAAACGGTCCATCAGACCGTTCTCATCGGTTTGACCGATCGTGTGTACGCGGCATAACTCTACATTCACACCTTAACGTAGCGTATTTCAGCATTTTTTTCACATGCTTTTATGCACTATAGAGAAAACTATTATTTGTTGCATCATTTGTTGCTAGGTATGTCAGCTTTTCTAGCTTTTCCGTTGGCTATTATTGATTTTTTTAATTTAGTATTATTTTTTTTTTCTTTTTGTTAGAATTACGGTTAGGTTAGGATTAGGAGTTGAGGTTAGGGTTAGGATTAGAGATTATTTATTTATTATTATTTACTATTCTTTTATTGAATTTATTATTTTTTTTATTAATATTTTTGTATTTATTTTACATTTTTTTAATTCCTTTATTATTATTCTTAGTAGTAGTATTAACACCTTAACACTAACAAAAATAAAATAAATAAATAACCCTATGTCGAGAAGCTAGTTCAGCTAATACTAATTTCCATACAGCTAATGCTAAATCCGTGTACACACGATCGGTTTGTCAGATGAAAACAGACCAATGGACTGTTTTCATCGGACGAACTGATTGTGTGTGGGCCCCATCGGTCTTTTTTCCATCGGTGAAAAAAAATAGAATATGTTTTAAAAAAAAAAATTCTATCAAGTTGACACATGCTCATCTGATTGTGGCCGAAACTAGTATTATTGTATACATTGACAAGTTTTTCTCTTTTTCCTTGTCTGATACAACACTTACTAGTTTGTTTTAGGACAATTAATCATTGTTGTTTTTTAATAAGCAGCTGGGGTTAATTGTTTAAATTATTGTATTTTAATCCTTGACTCATTTTCTAACGGGTCTAGGTCCCCTTTAGTTTCTGGCCTCAACAAGATACAGGCTGCTTCTACTTCCTTTGCATATGCACGCTGTGTATTTTCCCCGCTGGGGATCACGTGACGTGGTCCCGCAGCGAGGATAAGGCTTGGTGACGGCCTCGGTGCGCATGCTCGGGACTAACCATGTGACGTCACTACGTCCGGACGTTCGGCGCTGCGCTCCAGCCCGTCTCTTACTGAGAGGCTTGGAACGCACGCCAGTATCACGATATTCCCGAACCCGGAAGTCACCTCTGATTACCGGGCAGTTTTGAAGCTGGAGCCCTGATTGAGGTAGAGGGGTACATGTATATATTTGGACCCATTTCAGCAGTAAGTCAGCACCCCAGATGACGATCGATTGATCGAAACGCGCCGGGATCTATGCTGACTCTACTGCTATATCGCTACATGCTTATTATGACTACGGAAATGTGAGTGCTGGGCCCGGGGCTTTTTCTGCCCCCACTGGCCACAATCCAGCCCTACTAAAGACTGAAGAACAATAAACTGGCCCTTTGTTTGAAAAGTTTGGAGACCCCTGATGTTCATGTATGTGATTTGGAGTAAAGTTTTAATTTATTACTATTTGCCCAAAGTTGTGATTTAATACAAATTAAATATTGGTTTTTTTTAAATACAAGCAGTGTAAGTACTTGAATTTGAATTAGTATCAGCCTTCTGCAGTCCCTGTACAGCAATACAGCCACTCAGGCATGTAGGAGGAAGCAGCATAAGGAGCAAATCGGGTTTTGTGCTAACAAGCAGCTCACTGGTTAGCAGAGAAAGCAGAGTGACAGAGATGAGCTCATCACTGTACTGCTTCTTCTTTCACTGTCCAGTCCATGACAGCCTGGACACAAAGTGGGTTGAATAATGCTGGCTTTTACAATTTCAACATCTAGTGGCGGAATATAAATACGGCAGGGGACAATTCTGGATAGAAAGTGAATATTGCAGCAAAAGCGTTTCTTTATTGTTTTAGTTTATCTTTTAATGGACTATATTCTTATATATTTTTTTTTTTTTTAGCTTTGGTATGCTTTAATTCCAAGGTAGGGTTTTAAGGATCTGTTGTGGAAGAATTTTGGAAATTGCATTACTGGTAAGGTTCATTCTAAACTTCCATCGTCTCCTCTATTGCTGAGAATGCAGTGACAGCGGGAGGGGTGGGTAAGTATCAAAGTAATACTTAACGCTCAGCATTTTTTAACTTGGAGCATGCATTCTAAGAAAACAGTTATATGGCCTTTTCACAGCATTTGTTGCTTCACATTTGTGTCCAATACTCACATACTGCTGACTCCAGGTTGCACAGCAACGCTTCCCTGAACTTCTGGTCAGAGGATATGCACATCAGGGCAGCTCTAGGGAGACCTTGCAAGGCAGCGGTGCCACCCTGGAAGCATAAGTCATGGACAACCATCTTCAAAGCCAGTTTTTCTGCAAAGAATGTTTGTACAGTAAGTAAGAAAAATTATTATTCTAGCATATTTTTTTTTATCAGTGAAGTTTTAATAACACCCACTTGAAGACCAGACCTTTTCTTGCACTTGTTGTTTACAAGTTTAAATAAGTATTTTTTACTAGTAAATTACTTAGAACCCCCCAACATTATATATTTACATATTTTTCTTATTTATTTACATTTTTTCACTGTCCCTTTTCATTGATTTTTTTTTTTCTGATCACTTTTATTCCTATTACAATGAATGTAAACATGCCTTGTAATAGAAATAAGGATAGCAGTTCAAAATTTCTCCTTTACCTTTAAAAGTAAACGATCCCCAATTTTGAAAAAAAATCTTTTGCTTTAAGAATATATATATTTTTTAATCCCCCCTTCCCCCAGACCAGAAGTGACATCATGATGTTGCTCCGGTTCATAGAATCAGTTACGCATAGATTTGACTAAGATCCGACCGGCGTAAGTCTCTTACGCCGTCGTATCTTATTTGCAATTTTAGGCTGGCTGCTAGGTGGCGCTTCCGTATATTTAGGCGTCGAATATGCAAATTAGGTAGATACGCCGATTCAGAAACATACGTTTGCCCGGTGCATTTTTTTACATCGTTTACGTTAGGCTTTTTCCGGCGTATAGTTACCCCTGCTATATGAGGCTTATCCTATGTTAAGTATGGAAGTCGTTCCCGCGGCAAATTTAGAAAATTTTACGTCGTTTGTGTAAGTCGTCGGTGAATGGGGCTGTGTGTAATTTACGTTCACGTCGAAAGTATTGGCTTTTTGCGGGTTAATTTCAAACATGCGCACTGGGATTCTTTCACGAACGGCGCATGCGCCGTTCGTAAAAAACGTCAAATACGTGGGGTCACACTACATTTGGATAAAACACGCCCACATCATCCACATTTGAATTAGGCGGGCTTACGCCGGACCACATACATTACGCAGACACTTACCGTCGCTCCTCTCCGCCGGCGCCGTCATAGCCACTGTGGGCACCCGGCTGTGACAGCTTTCGGTTTCACGACCGGGGCATGTATTTCGCATGCGCGAGTCGCGCTGCACTCTCCCAGTGGACAGGCAATCGTCTGGGACTTGTCACATATCCCAGAAGATTGCAGAGAGGGAGGGCCACCTAGGGGAGAGGAGCAGTCACCTAGGCGGCCTGTAGGTGGAAGAAGGAAATGGTACAGGCTTTAAGGTAAAAATCCTTCTGTAGTGCAGTTACCCCCCCAGAGCCCACTTTTTCTCCTTTTACTTACCTGAACCTGATCGTTCCAGTGACTGGGATGAGCACAGCAGCTCCAGCCGCTGTCTCGGGTCCTCATTGGATAGATTGATAGCTGCAGGGGCCATTGGCTCCCGCT
Organism: Rana temporaria; assembly: GCF_905171775.1. Classification (NCBI taxonomy): domain Eukaryota; kingdom Metazoa; phylum Chordata; class Amphibia; order Anura; family Ranidae; genus Rana; species Rana temporaria. The sequence goes on along the minus strand of NC_053491.1, from coordinate 200,437,058 downwards.
GCTGTCAATCCAATCCAGTGACCCGGGGGATGGGGGCAGGGCCTTGTCCTGCTCTCTTTGTCAATGGACACAGCAGCAGGACTCGGGAGTACGCCCGCACGAGTGCCCCCATGGAATGCGGCCCTCCGCGGGGGCACTTCAGAAGAGGAGGAGCCAGGAGCGCTGCTGGGGGACACCAGAAGAGGAGGATCGGGACCGCACTGAGCAAAACCCTTGCACAGAGGAGGTAAATATAACATGTTTGTTAGTAAAAAAAAAAAGAACCCCTTTAACCACTTCCCGCCCGGTCAATAGACAATTAACGTCCAGGAAGTGGTTGTGAAATTCTGACTGGACGTCTATTGACGTCCTGCAGGATTTCATGCTGGAGCGCGCCCGTGGGGGCGCGCAGCGATCGGTGATGCGGGGTGTCAGTCTGACACCCTGCATCTCTGATCTCGGTAAAGAGCCTCCGGCGGAGGCTCTTTACCACGTGATCAGCCGTGTCCAATGACGGTTGATCACGATGTAAACAGGAAGAGCCGTTGATGGCTCTTCCTCTGAAAGACGCGAGTAGACGAGAGCCGATCGGCGGCTCTCCTGACAGGGGGTTCGTGCTGATTGTTTATCAGCGCAGCCCCCCCTCGGATGCCCACACTGGACCACCAGGGAAGCCCACAGTGGACCACCAGGGAAGGGGGCAGTAAAAAAAATTAAATAAATGAGAAAGATGCCAATCAGTGTCCACAAATGGGCACTGACTGGCAACATGGGCACTGGGATAAACAAGTGATGCCCAGCAATGCCCTCAGTTCCACCCCTCAGTGTCCATCAGTGCCACCTCTCAGTGCCTATCCGTGCCCAGTGCCCACCTATCAGTGCCCATCTGTGCCACCCATCAGTGCCACCTATGAGTGCCCATCAGTGCCGCATACCAGCGCCGACGATCAGTGCCGCCTATCAAATAAAAACTTTATTTTTTTCCAAATTTTTCGGTCTTTTTTTAGTTGTTGCGCAAAAAATAAAAATCGCAGAGGTAATCAAATACCACCAAAAGAAAGCTCTATTTGTGGGAACAAAATTATAAAAAAATTGTTTGGGTACAGTGTAGCATGACCGCGCAATTGTCAATCAAAGTGCGACAGCGCTGAAAGCTGAAAATTGGCTTGGGCAGGAAGGTGCATAAGTGCCCTGTATGGAAGTGGTTAAAGCGGGGGTTCACCCTTAGAGGGCACTTTTTAGCCTTAGATTCCTGCTCATTTTCTCTAGGGGAATCGGCTAGTTGTTTTAAAATATGTGCAGTACTTACCCGTTTACGAGATGCATCCTCTCCGTCGCTTCCGGGTATGGGCTGCGGGAATGGGCGTTCCTTCTTGATTGACAGTCTTCTGAGAGGCTTCCGACGGTCGCATCCATCGCGTCATGATTTTCCGAAAGAAGCCGAACGTCGGTGCGCAGGCGCAGTATAGAGCCGCACCGACGTTCGGCTTCTTTCGGCTACGAGTGACGCGATGGATGCGACCGTCGGAAGCCTCTCGGAAGACTGTCAATCAAGAAGGAACGCCCGCTCCCGAAGACCCATACCCGGAAGCGACGGAAGAAGATGCATCTCGAAAACGGGTAAGTACTGCTCATATTTTAATACAAATAGCCGATTCCCCTAGACCGAACGAGCAGGAATCTAAGGGGAGAATTTTTTTTTTTAAATAAATGGGTGAACTCCCGCTTTAAGTAAATAAACTGCTAAATACCTTTTCTCATCAGCAGTTAGAGCAGTGTTATGACTTCTATCAGTGTCCAGCCAAGCACTAGTTAAAGCTTTAGTGAACTGTTGAAACCCCCCCCCCCCCCCCCCCCCAAAAAAAAAACCTGCAAGATAATAGCATAATGCGCTAGCATGCATCTCATACTAGCGCATTATGAAATACTTACCTTAGAAAGAAGCTTCCGCAACTCGCCCAGTTGCTGCCGGGGGTGCTGACATGTTCCCTCTGCGTTTCTTCCGGCACAAGCCGCCGGTCTATTAGCGCGCATGCTGATGTCAGCGGCTGCATGACGGGTGAATATCTCCTAAACCGTAAACCCCTAATAGACACAGGGTGACTTACACATAAGAGGGGCAGGGGGAGCTGGACAAGGAGCTTCCAGTGCTCTCCAAGGTAACCTGGGTTTCCCAAGCCCCCCACCCAAAGTGACTCCCGTCAAAGTGCTCAAGTAGTTTAGGGATACTTTGGCATGGCATTGCGATGTCAGATATATTTACAAATGTCTGCAGCAGATTGAGTTTTTTTAACCAAATGTCAGAATTCTGTTTTGGCAATTTGGATTGGTGTTGGGGATTTTTTTGTGACCTTCAAAGAATTGCCCCACCCATGTATAGTTTTCCCTGATGGTTATAAACTGGTTTGTGCTGCTGCCCATTCCTGCTTTGTCACATTTTTAGCCATCCTGAAATTGTAATCTACAGTAGAATGTAGAATGTACAGTAGAATGTAAGGTGTCGAAATATAACATTGCGTGAATTTAAACAAGAAGGTTGCAGCACATTACAGGCCTTTGTTTGCATGGCCCATATCTATTAAAGTAGAAGTGCAGCCTAAAACAAAAATCTCTAAATCTATTGACAACCACAATCTAAGACTCATCTATCTAGACCTGTAAAGCAAAATCGCTATGCATACCTTTTCCATACCTCTCAACCATTTGAGATGGGGAAACACCCCCCTGCCATGCCCTCCTTAAAGGAGAACTATACATAAAAAAATATTAGTCAAACCCACGTGCATTGTTGCCACTATTATTCCTTTATATTGGCTTTTAAAATCTACAAATGCAACAATTTGGACGAAAGGTTTAGCACTGGGCAGTGGCGTAACAACCGGGGGGGCCGCCGGTGTGTCTTCCCCGGGCGCTGAGCTGAGGGGGTGCCGGGATGCTGTGCCGGGACATTCCCCTTCCCGCGCTGTGTGAGCCGCAGAGTCTGCGCTGCCGCCGCCATGTTGCCAGCAGCCGCTACCGTCAGTCTGTAGCCGTGCGCTGCTCGTGTCCTCCCTCTCCCCTCCTCCTCCCTCCCTCACAGTCCGGAGCCGCCAGGAGGAGGCCGCCCGCCGAGTCACCGACAGCAGGGAGCGGCCACCCCAGCCATGTCCACCAAGGACGGTAAACACTCCACCACCGAGCGGGCGATTAAATGTGAGTGTGTTTGTATGTGTGTGTCCCCTCGGCCGGGGCTGTTGGGGGAAGCCCCTCGGTTCGTCCTATATGACAACTCTCGGTGTCTCCCCCTCCTCCTCAGCTTGTAGGCAGCGAGAATAAAGATGGCAGCCCGGCAGCTGATGGCTGGAACCGAACTTGGGGGGAGACGGAGGAGCCCGGCCTGCTGCCCCCCCCCGGGCACTGCCAGGCCGCTGGTGTAGACAGGCCGCGCTATAGTCATGGCAACCACGCCGGCTGGCCCCACATTCCCCTGTGTCAGTGCTAATCATATGTATTTTTGCCGGCTGGGTCCTCCCTGCTTCCATCATGAGCGGATCGGAGGATTCCTGGCAGATCCCTGTAGCCGGGGGTGCAGCGGGCAGTGTGATTCCCGTGCACGGGGGATTCCTGGACGTGTTATTATTGGTAATCCTCCTGGAGGGCCAGAGTGGATGTTTATATAAGGGGGGGGGGAATTCTGCCCCGGGCGCCCATAACTCTGGTTACGGCACTGGGAAACATTTTTTAAAAGATAAAAAGTGCATTTTATATACAACGTTATAGATCAGACCAAAATGAGGAGGAAAGAGGAACATTGTTTAAACTCACAAAGGAGATATTTGCCAGCATACCATGGATCAATGTAGTAGAATCTGGATTGTTTATTGCATGATCACATCACAAGAACAGTGTAACATTTCGGAGTAACGTAGGACCCCTCCATCAGGCATGTGATCTCCTTTGTGACTTTCTGAACCAGTTTCCAGCTGGTTGTTGCTGCAGCACCCAAACTTTCGAGAGCTTATCCAGGAACGTGTACAATGTGAATATTGAGTATTATTTGTTCAACATCGGGGACAGATCCTTGCAATCAGAGACAGTTGGGAGCTATGCCTTTTTGAAAGGTGGTCCAGTCCCATGCTGAGCTGTCAGCAGTGGCTTCTCTGTGTATGCGGGTGCAGGAGGTGCAGCAGACAACGGAAGCCCCATAGTAGCTCTATTGGTGATGCCACTTCCCATTCATTTCCCAGCCGTTGACGGCTGTCTCTTCCACATAGCTTCTGCCGCTGGAGACCAGACCAGAGCCACTTCAGAAAAGGTATGTATAGCGATTTTTGCTTTACAGGGCTAGATAGATTAGTCTTAGATCATGTCATCCATTGGATACAACTGTGTTGCTAGCTGTGATTGGTCAGTGTGATCACATGATACAGACAGGGCCAATCATAGCCCATCTGCACCATGTGATTAGCTCAGGACAATTACAGCTAAACAAAACAGACTAAATTAATCAGTTACATTCCGTAAAATGCCTACTTATAGCAATAATGCACTACTATAAGCAAACAAAATGTGTAAAAAAAAAACAAAAAAAAACCTGATCACTTCCCCACTGTACAATGCTACTATGGTAACATTATATTGCTCTGGTCACAGTGTGTTAAAAAAAAAAGAAACAAAATTTGATACAAAAAAAATTAAAACTGAAAATAAATTATTAAAATGTATTATTTTTTTTCATACTGTCACCAGTCGTTGTCCCTAATTACCGCTACGCCTGTTATATGATAACATTTACTGCACTGGTGACATATATATATATATATATATATATATATATATATATATATATATATATATATATATATATATATATATATATATACACATTTTTGTTTATCATTTCTTAAATTTCCAAAAGTTTGGGCAAAAAATTACAACTTCAAAAAACTCACCATTCCTCTTACTAAAGACCTTGGACTGTCTACTTTCCAAAAAGGGGTCATTTGGGGGTATTTGTTCTGCCCTGATGTTTTCGGGCCTCAAGGAATGAGATAGGCCATCATTCATCACGATCATTTTTCAGATATAAATACCATGGTTTGTGGACTCTCTAACTTTCACACAGACTAAATAATACACACTGATTTGGGTTTTTTTCACCAAAGAAATGTAGCAGATTACACTTTAAAATTACAAAATGTTTTAAGAATCATTATTTATTTGCAAAATTTTATAACAGAAATGAAGAGAAACACATATTTATTTTTCAAAATTTTCAGTACTTAACCACTTCAGACCCGCGCTATAGCCGAATGACGGCTACAGCGCGGACCTGAAAATCCAACATAGTTACATAGTTACATAGTTACATAGTTTGTCAGGTTGAAAAAAGACACAAGTCCATCCAGTTCAACCACAAAAAAATAAACAAACAAAATAAAAAACACAATACAATCCCATACACCCAACTCCATACCCACAGTTGATCCAGAGGAAGGCAAAAAACCCCAGCAGAGCATGATCCAATTTGCTACAGCAGGGGAAAAAATTCCTTCCTGATCCCCCGAGAGGCAATCGGATTTACCCTGGATCAACTTTACCTACAAATCTTAGTACTCAGTTATTTTATGTACATTTAGGAAAGAATCCAGGCCTTTCTTAAAGCAATCTACTGAGCTGGCCAGAACCACCTCTGGAGGGAGTCTGTTCCACATTTTCACAGCTCTTACTGTGAAAAAACCTTTCCGTATTTGGAGGTGAAATCTCTTTTCCTCTAGACGTAAAGAGTGCCCCCTTGTCCTCAGTGTTGACCGTAAAGTGAATAACTCAACACCAAGTACACTGTATGGACCTCTTATATATTTGTACATGTTGATCATATCCCCCCTAATTCTCCTTCTCAAGAGTGAATAGATTTAGTTCTTCTAATCTTTCCTCATAGCTGAGCTCCTCCATGCCTCTTATTAGTTTGGTTGCTCTTCTCTGCACTTTCTCCAGTTCTCCGATATCCTTTTTGAGAACTGGTGCCCAAAACTGAACTGCATATTCCAGACGAGGTCTTACTAATGATTTGTACAGGGGCAAAATTATATCTCTGTCTCTGGAGTCCATACCTCTCTTAATACAAGAAAGGACTTTGCTCGCTTTGGAAACCGCAGCTTGGCATTGCATGCCATTATTGAGCTTATGATCAACTAAAACCCCCAGATCCTTCTCCACTACAGATCCCCCCAGTTGTACTCCCCCTAGTATGTATGATGCATGCATATTCTTAGCCCCCAAGTGCATAACTTTACATTTATCTACATTAAACCTCATCTGCCACTCAGTCGCCCAATTAGACAGAGCATTGAGGTCGGCTTGTAAATTGGAGACATCCTGCAAGGACGTTATTCCACTGCATAGCTTGGTGTCATCTGCAAAGACAGAAATGTTACTTTTGATCCCAGACCCAATATCATTTATAAATATATTGAAAAGTAAGGGTCCCAGCACTGAACCTTGGGGTACACCACTGATAACATTGGACCATTCAGAGTAAGAATCATTAACCACGACTCTCTGAATTCTGTCTTTCAGCCAGTTTTCTATCCATTTACAAACTGATATATCCAATCCTGTAGACCTTACCTTACACATGAGCCGTGTGTGCGGAACTGTATCGAACGCTTTTGCAAAATCCAAATATATCACGTCCACAGCCACGCCTCTGTCCAGGGTTTTACTTACCTCTTCATAAAAGGAAATCAGGTTTGTCTGCCAACTTCTGTCTTTCATGAATCCATGCTGTCTGCTGCTTAAATAGTTTTTTTCCAGCAAGAACTCATCCATGTGGTCTTTTATTAAACGTTCCAGTATCTTCCCAACTATAGAAGTTAGACTAACAGGTCTATAGTTACTTGGTAAAGACTTTGTTCCCTTTTTAAATATAGGCACCACATTGGCTCTACGCCAATCCAGTGGTACTATTCCTGTCATTAATGAGTCCCTAAATATTAGATACAGTGGCTTTGAAATGACAGAGCTCAACTCACCTAGGATCCGTGGGTGGATGCCATCTGGTCCAGGTGCTTTATCCACCTTTATTCTGTCTAAATATTTCTGGACCATATCACTTTTGAGCCATTGTGGATTTGGGGCTGTGTCACTCCCACCCCCATTTTGGACATGAGCTCCCCCATGCTCCATTGTATACACAGAGCTGAAGAAAGCATTTAATAAATTTGCCTTCTCTTTGTCCCCAGTCACCCACTCTAGATTATTTTGTAAGGGGCCTACATGCTCAGACTTCACCTTTTTACTATTAATATATTTAAAGAATTTTTTGGGGTTTGTCCTATCTTTTGCAATCTGTCGTTCATTTTGAATTTTTGCATCCTTGATTTCCTTTTTACATATCCTGTTATATTCTTTGTAACATTTAAACAACACTAGTGTTCCTTCATTTTTATATTTTTTAAAAGCTACTTTCTTATTGTTTATAGCTTTTTTAACTTTACCCGTGAGCCACATAGGTTTTATTTTTAGCCTTTTAAACTTATTGCCATGGGAACATACTTTGCAGTGAGGTTCCACACAGTCTTTTTGAAAAATTCCCATTTCTGTTCTGTGTTCATCTGTGTCAATAGTCCCTCCCAGCCCAAGTCCTGGAGAGCAGCCCTCATCCTTGGAAAATTTGCTCTCTTAAAATTTAGTGTTTTAATATTTCCTGTATGTATTTCTTGCTTATAGTTAACATTAAATGAAATCATGTTATGATCACTGCTACCCAGGTGTTCCTTTATCTGAACATTAGTAATAAGCTCTGCATGGTTTGAGATTATCAGGTCCAACAGAGCATCATTCCTAGTTGGGGCCTCAATAAACTGCACCATAAAATTGTCCTGCAATAGGTTTTTAAATTTTTGTCCTTTAACTGTCCCAGAAGTGCCATTAATCCAGTCAATTTCTGGGTAGTTAAAATCCCCCATTATTATCACCGTCCCAGCCCTTGCAGCCCTTTCCATCTGTGCAAGGAGCCGAGTCTCCACCTCCTCATTAACATTGGGTGGTTTATAACAAACTCCAATGATTAATTTTGAACTACGCACATCTGTATGCAGTTCCACCCATAATGCTTCAGCCTCATCACACTCTCCATCAACCAGGTTCTCTTTCACGCTTGCTTTGAGGTCACTTCTCACATAGAGACAGACCCCTCCACCTTTCCTTTTTACCCTGTCTTTCCGAAAGAGAGCATAGCCAGTAATATTGATAGCCCAATAGCCCAGTCATGTGAGGATTGAAGCCAAGTTTCAGCAATACCGATTACATCATAGCTCTCCTCATGCACCAGAGCTTCCAACTCGCCTGTTTTGCTTGGCAGACTTCTGGCATTGGTGAACAAACACTTAAATGTATTGTTACATTTTTCTCTAGTGTTTTTCATATAATTTATAGTAGTACAAATGGCACTATTATTTCCAATGGCTGTTTGCAACATGGGAACTTTCTTGTCACCTGCCATGACCCTCCCCCCATCTATCCCCATTCCACTCTCCATTAATGTCTGACCCCTAGCTGACCTGTGTACCCGATGTAATTCTAGTTCACCCTCCCCCCTCAATCCTAGTTTAAATACTCCTCCAGCATTCCCATAAACCTCTCCCCCAGCACAGCAGACCCCCTTCCATTCAAGTGCAAACCGTCCTTAGCATATAGGTTGCACCCCAATGAAAAGTCATCCCAGTGCTCTAGAAACCCAAATCCCTCCTTCCTACACCAGGTCTTTAGCCATGCATTCAGCTCTCTAATCTCCCCCTGCCTTTCCTGTGTTGCGCATGGCACAGGCAATATTTCAGAGAATATCACCTTGGAGGTCCTTCCCTTCATCTTGCAGCCTAGTTCTTTAAATTGATTCTTAAGGAGCCTCCACCTTCCATGTATACGGTCATTGGTTCCAACGTGGACCAAGACAGCTGGGTCATGCCCAGCCCCTCCCAGTAATTTATCCACCCGGTCCACCACATGCCGAACCCTGGCACCAGGGAGACAGCAAACCATTCGGTTGAAGCGATCCTGGCGACAAATTATTCTATCAGTCCTTCTGATTATAGAATCCCCTATTACCACCAACTGTCTAGGCCTACCTGCACTCCCCTCCCCACCTCTACTAGATGGGTTGCTCTCCCGGCTGTTAGGGGTAGCAGTAACATCTAGGGCTGCCACCTCTGTGTTTGCCACCTCCACATCATCACCCAAATTGGCAAATTTGTTTTGATGCACAAATACAGGACTGGCCTTCCCTTTCTGCACGCCCCTTCCACTCCCTCTAGCTACATTAACCCATCTCCCTATCTGATAATCCTGACTTGCCCCTCCACCCTCCACATCAACCTTACTGACCACCTGCTCAGCGAGCAGAGAACCCCTTTCAAGGTTGTCATTTCTACCCAGTGTTGCAACTTGCTCCTCCAGATCTCTAATACGAGCTTCCAGAAGGGCAACCTGCTCACATCTGTCACAGCGGTATCCATCTTGGAGCTGTTGCACCAATTTTGCATACATGTGACACACTGTGCACTGAGCAAACCCTTCAACCCTGCTAGCACTCATTTCCCAGTTACAATACAATTACTTGTAGGAAGTTTAAGAAGTTACTTACAGTTTTAGAAGACTCCTGTCTTAACTCTTGTTTTAAACTCCTGGTTTTTAACTCATCCACTTGTATTCAAAAATCCCACTTCTGATCAGAAATTCCACAGATCTACTCTTAGCAAGGAGCCAGCTCTTATGGAGTTTTTACAGACACTTATATACTCACCTGTTACCAATTAAACACTCCCCTTAATTAGCAGAAAGAAAAAAAAGAAAGCTGTTTAAAAAGTGTCAGAGAAATGAGACAAACAATTCAACACTTTCAAGCACAAACAGTCAAAAGCAGCTAACAGCAAATCCTGTTTTTTAACTCATCCACTTGTATTCAAAAATCCCACTTCTGATCAGAAATTCCACAGATCTACTCTTAGCAAGGAGCCCCTTGACGTCCGCCCCTTTGCGCGTTCCCCGCGCGCGCTCAAGAGCGCGCAGCGGGGAAACTCTGTGTTGGCCGTGTCCCTTGGACACAGCCAATTACAGATCGCCGCGAACGGCCAATCAGAGTGGCCGTTTGCGATGCAATCTGTGCGGCCAATGAGAGATGATCTCATATGTAAACATATAAGATCATCTCTCATTGCCGTTTTACACAGAGACAGCGTCCTGTCTCTGGAGAGGAGACCGATCTGTGTCTCTTGTACATAGGGACATAGATCGGTCACCCCCCCCAGTCACCCCCCTCCACCTACAGTTAGAACACAATGCAGGGAATACATTTAACCCCTTCCTCACCCCCTAGTGTTAACCCCTTCAATGCCAGTCACATTTATACTGTAATTATTGCATATTTATAGCACTGATCGCAGTATAAATGTGAATGGCGCCAAAAGTGTCCGATGTGTCTGCCATAACGTTGCAGTCCCAATAAAAATCGCAGATCGCCGCCATTTCTAGTAAAAAGAAAAAAATAATAAAAGATAATAATTCTGTCCCCTATTTTGTAGGCGCTATAACTTTTGCGCAAACCAGTCGCTTATTGCGATTTTTTTTTTACCAAAAATATGTAGAAGAATACGTATCGGCCTAAACTGAGAAAAAAAGTTTTTTTTTTTTTTTAAATTGGGATATTTATTATAGCAACAAGTAAAAAATATTGTATTTTTTTCTAAATTGTCGCTCTTTTTTGTTTATAGCGCAAAAAATAAAAACCGCACAGGCGATCAAATACCACCAAAAGAAAGCTCTACTTGTGGGGAAAAAAGGACGTCAATTTTGTTTGGGAGCCACGTCGCACGACCGCGCAATTGTTAGTTAAAGCGACGCAGTGCCGAAAGCTGAACTTTCACCTGGCAGGAGGGGGGTATATGTGCCCAGTAAGCAAGTGGTTAAAAACCACCAAAATAAAGCTCTATTTGTGTGAACAAAATGGTAAAAATGTAGTTTGGATACAGTGTTGCATGATCGTGCAATTGTCATTTAAAGTGCAACAGTGCTGAAAGCTGAACATTGGCCTAGACAGAAAGGGGGTACAAGTGCCTGTTATTAAAGTGGTTAAACCCCAAACCAAAAATGTAATATATTGCAGTTTACCAATCAATACACGTTGGGGCTACATTTTTGTAGGTTTTGTTCCTTCCCTCTGTTTACACTTCTTGATTTGGCCAGTAACACACCCCCAGTTTCAGTGCTTACACTCTAGATCACAGGCCCGTGGGCCGAATCCGGCCCTCCAGGCCATTTCATGTGGCTCTCACACCTCTCCTTCAGTTGCAGGAGAGCTCCAGCCCTCCTCTGGTCTTCCTCAAGACCCCTACTTTCTGCTTTCAAGCATTGCATCCAGCTTCTTCCCAGCAGCAGCATAAGGTAAGGGGGTGCACTGTGATGTAAGGGAGAGTGGGCGACTCAACCTATGATGGTGGGTTGGCTCTTAACATCTAATGTAAGGGAAGGTGATGCGCTGGACATCTAATCTTACAGATACAACCGACCCTTTTGAGGGCAATCATAATGCTGATGCGCCCCACGATGAAATTAAGTTTGACACCCCTGGTCTAGATGAAGGAGCAACAAAGAAACCTTTGGATAGCAGCATTTTCTGTCTAGGGGGAGAGGCGTTTTACATATACTAGCAGATTCAAATACACTAACAAATAGAAGCCAAACTCCAGATAACACTTTATAAAAAGTTACAGGGTTAAAATAAATATATACACGCTGATCATTGTAAGCACCCTTGTCAGTGGTAAATGGTCTGTCTCGACACTAACTGCTACATCTGTCGTAGCAGATGTTAACAAAATAAATAAAATAGACTGACTGGCAGGATTACCAGGTGAAAATAAAAGTCTAGAAAAGAAAATGAATGCAGCCATCACATCTAAGAATTGGTAAAATGTTAAATAATGTTTGCTTTTGGGTTTAATAATACTTTAAAGGAGTTGTAAAGGAAAACTTTTTTTTGCTTAAATTAATGTCTGCAAGGTAGACAGACAGAATAGTGTAATGATTCTGTTAAAAAACGAGTAAATACCTATTAAATTCCTTCATCTATTTTGCCTCCGGCATTCTAGTTTCTGTTCTCTCATTCACTTCCTGGTTTGCGGCGCTCGTTCATGTAAGAACTACATTTCCCAGTATGCATTGCGGCACGCCCAGTAATTCACACCTCCTTGAAGTCTCTAACATGTAGAGAGCGTCCTGCCGCACAGATGTAGTTCCCAGGAGGGGGGGAGCACGTCACTGACCACCGCAGTAAAGCCTCCCATCACGGTGGTGAGTAACAATCAGACACGCAGGAAGTCAACAGAACAGAGAAGAAATAGAGCAACTTCTGAACAAACACTGAGGAAGTGAAAAGAGGAATGTCTGCAGGAAAAGGATGCTTCTTATGAAAACATTTTTTTTCCTTTACAACCCCTTTAAGGTGGCGCCCTGATTGGAAAATTTCCTTTTTATTCCTGTTCCAGTGAACACTACATTTTTAAACGTATCATCATTTTATGTCCAATTGACAATAGTCATCAGAAAAAAAAGGGGGTGAATCTCCCTAGAGGTGACAAAGGCAGCAAAAACTGACAGGGGTACTAATTCTTATCTACTCCGTCTAAAACATAAAGTGTTACTAAACTCACAACAGCAAAATCTGTATATGCAGTTATGCTTGTTATACTGTGGACCATAAGGGAATGATCCTCTGCAGTGTGTAAAAAGGCTGTTTGATCCTGTCTCCTCTGATCCTCCCCTTCATCCAATGTCCCCAATCCTTCTCCTGACAGTACAGAGCCTTGGACCACTCTGCACATGATCAGTTTGGTGTGTATTTCTAGAGAGATGTTTTTTTCCTTCTTGGGAGAGTGCATGTGATCAGCACAGGGCCAATCAGCACTGTCCAGACAGAGGGTCCTGCAGCCTCATAAGATAGTCAGTGGAGAATGAAAACTCCTACAAGCTTTGACCATACACTGATAGAAGTCCCAAGACTGCTATATACTGCTGATGAGAAAAGGTATTTAGCAGTTTATATTTACTAAAATAATTGCATTTCCATGTTCTGTGTCTGGTCCCAGTACCACCTCTTCGGACCCTGCCAGCCCCCTTGGCTGCAGCTGCCTCTTTCCACTGTCTAAGCCACCACAGTCCACCTCTGCATCCATCCCAGACTGCTTGCACCTAGTCCTCTCAGGCGTGCCTCCCAGTCCCCCTGACTGTGTGTCACTCACCAGCCCCCTTGGCTGCAGCTGCCTCTTTCCACTGTCTAACCTTACTGGCTCTGCATCCATCCCAGACTGCTTGCACCTAGTCCTCTCAGGCGTGCCTCCCAGTCCCCCTGACTGTGTGTCACTCACCAGCCCCCTTGGCTGCAGCTGCCTCTTTCCACTGTCTAACCTTACTGGCTCTGCATCCATCCCAGACTGCTTGCACCTAGTCCTCTCAGGCGTGCCTCCCAGTCACCCTGACTGTGTGTCACTCACCAGCCCCCTTGGCTGCAGCTGCCTCTTTCCACTGTCTAACCTTACTGGCTCTGCATCCATCCCAGACTGCTTGCACCTAGTCCTCTCAGGCGTGCCTCCCAGTCACCCTGACTGTGTGTCACTCACCAGCCCCCTTGGCTGCAGCTGCCTCTTTCCACTGTCTAACCTTACTGGCTCTGCATCCATCCCAGACTGCTTGCACCTAGTCCTCTCAGGCGTGCCTCGCAGTCCCCCTGACTGTGTGTCACTCACCAGCCCTTTTGGCTGCACCTTGTTCTTCCTGTAGACTTGCCTGGCAGTGTTCTCCCACTGTCCTCTCCTTGCTCCTGTGCTTCCTGTCCAGGACACCTCCATGTGTCTAAAGAGGGTCCGGTCCGCAACCTGAGCCCAGCCCAAGGTCAACCCCCCTCCCGAAACTGGGAAGCTCCCTCAAAGGCCATGACAGCCTAACCCTCCATCTCCAGCTTCCACCCAAACAACTCCTCCCTAGCTGTGAGTGAGAAACTTATATAGTGCAACACATGCAAACTGAATCGCCTCTGAATCGCTGTCCTGACCCAGAGTATTTGAGGGGGCCTACCCCCTGCCAACCCATGTTGGGGATTGGTCAGGGCCCTCAAGATACTCCAGGCAGCTCCACCTTACCTATCCTCCTTTTCAGAAAGTTCTAGTGCATTCTAGAAAGAGGGTGGAGGTCTCAGTGATGCTGTCTGTTAGTCATCTACCTCTCCCTGGATTTCTGGCCAACCCAGGAAACAAACAGGCAGGCTTGGCTACCAGCCATCCTGCATAAAGTGACCTGTGATGAAAACAAAAGAAAGATTTCTACTTCTAGCACTATAGTGTGCTACACATACTATTAACCAAACACCTGCTGGTAGACCATATAAATAGGGACTCAACCCCACATTTCCTGCAAACCTCAAACTGCCTTTCGGTGTGTCTGGAGGTCGAAGAGCTGATCACTCTGACAATCTGAGTTTTATTTAGGTTAGTTAATATAGTTTATATTATCAATCAGTTTTTTTAAGAGGCGGACTAACTGTTCTGATCATCCAACATCTTATCGGCCAAAAGACATGCAACCAGTTTTTGAAGCTTATGATCTGAACAGCAGATCATATAGAACAGTAGGATTTTTGATGTACAGTAATTGGTTTCCTTTCATGCTTGTGTATCTGAGATATTGTTATTGTACAAAATACTGTATATTATAACAACCCTTTCAATAAAATGCAACCTATGTATACAATACAATTGTCTGTATTTGATGTCAAACTCAACATGTCATTTTGTTCACTCCAAAATCGAATGTTAAAAGTGACAACATTTTGCGGTCTTGTCAAATAACATTCGTCAAGTCATCAAATGTGCTGCTGAGAATGTTCGTTCAAATATTAGTTAGAAAATCCTTTAGTGCACGGGCAGCTTAACCAGAAGTGATGTTACCTCCCCAGAGATACCTCCACCTGGTGCCAGGTATTAATGAATATGTGGGATCAGGGGGGGCAGCTGCCCAGGGCACGGTGGTAGGGTGGTGTGTGCCCCCTGACCACATGTTCCTGATCTGTGGTTAGCAACCAGCAGGCTGCAGCTTTTTGTCTGCTTTCACAGCTACTGCTGTCACAATGTGCTCGAAAATGCCCACTTCTAACCCAATATGCCCATAGCTGACATGAAAAACACACTGGGCCGGATTCAGAAAGGAGATACGACAGCGTATCTCCGCATACGCCGTCGTATTTCTGAGTGCGGGCCGTCGTATCTATGCGACTGATTCAGAGAATCAGTTACACATAGATTTCCCTAAGATCCGACCGGTGTAAGTGTCTTACACCGTCGTATCTTAGGCTGTATATTTATGCTAGGTGGCGCTTCCGTATAGTTACTCGAGGAATATGCTAATTAGGTATTTACGCCGATTCAGAAACGTACGTCCAGCCGGCGCATTTTTTTACGTCGTTCACGTTAGGCTTTTTCCGGCGTAAAGTTACCCCTGCTATATGAGGTGTAGCTAATGTTAAGTATGGACGTCGTTCCCGCGTCGAGTTTTGAAAATGTTACGTCGTTTGCGTAAATCGTTCGCGAATAGGGCTGTACGTAAGTTACGCTCACGTCTAAAGCAATGACGACTTGCAGCGTAATTTCGAGCATGCGCCGTTCGTAAAATACGTCAAATACGCAGGGTCACCATTAATTTAAATAAAACACGCCCACATCATCCCCATTTGAATTAGGCCGGCTTACGCCGGACAACATACGTTACGCCGCCGTAACTAAGGGCGCAAATCCTTTCTGAATACGGAACTTGCGCCCTAAATTACGGCGGCGTAACGTATCGCAGATACGTTATGCCCGCATATATATAGACGAATCTATCTGAATCCGGCCCATTGTATGCACAACTACCATCTAGCTGCCTAGAAAGCAAGAGACTGGCCAACTATGGGCAGAGAATGGGTGCAGGGCAATACACCCATTCTATGTCATGCATTAGCAGCAGGGTGGGGGGCGCAGTTCTGCAACCTTGCCCTAAGCACTGAGAGAACCTGTCCCGGTACTGTTTGGGATGAAGTGATGATGCTGGTTTTCATACCTTTTATACACTAGGAAGTTATGCTTTAGCAACTAAACAGAATTATTGGACTTATTTAGTTAAAGTGGTAGTAAAGTCCGCTTTGTTATTTTTACCTACGGGTAAACCTATAATAAGGCTTACTTGTAGGTAAAATCTCCGAAACGCGTCACCGGTGCATGTACTTTGAAGGACCGGCATACCGCGCCGAATCTCCAGAGCACCATGCTAAAACCAAGGGCTCCCATACACAAGTGACGTCATCGCTGCTCCGGCAACTCATACAGCCGGAGCCCGCAAGCCTGGAAGGAAGACTGAGGGAAGATGGTAGCCCTGTCAGGTTCGTTCTAAGGTAGGTATTGCACATTATGCAGGGGAAAGTTTTTTTTTTTTAAATTTATTTATTTATTTATTTTTTCACTGCAGCAGTTTACAACCACTTTAACATATCAGGGCATAGCTTTAAGATGAAAGGGTCGGATGCCTGAAAGCCTATGAACTTAGACCTGTGGTGACAGTTCTAAAATGTTTAGATGCAATTAGGATTTTTCCATTGGTCCACAAAAATGTCCACATCTACTATACAAAATCCACTTCTTTGGATGGTCTGCTAGTAATAAATGTAGATATCTATATATAAAAAGCACATAAATGATTCTGTCTGTATCAAGGTTGACATTGTTTTTGCTGGAGAAAAATCAAGAGAAAAGGCATATAAACGCAGATGGATCTTATCTTTTCAAGGACAGCAAAGAAAACTTTCATTGTTTAGAAGACCTTGTGTGTTTGGTTGAAACTTATGGCCATGTAGAAATGCATTAGTAAAATCGAATTCTTCTATCCTATCCCGCGTACACACGATAATTTTTCATCATTAAAACGACGTTGCCCACACACCATCGTTTTAAAAAAAAAGCTCTAGCAAAGCATGGTGACGTACAACACGTACGACGGCACTCTGTTACAGCGTGATGAATGTGCTTACTCCATTACGAATGGTAGTTTTACCAGAACGAGCGCTCCCGTCCCATAACTTGCTTCTGAGCATGCACAGGTTTTTAACGTAGTTTTAGCCCACACACGATCGTTTTTTACAACCCGAAAAACGACATCGTTTAAAATGTCGTTAAAAAATGCAGCATATTTGATTTTTTTTTTTTGTCGTTTTTCAGAACCTGAAAAATGATGTGAAGCCCACACCATTTTAAATGACATTTTTTAAAAACAGTGGCCCAGATTCAGGTAGATCCGCGCAATATTTGCGTGGGCAAAGGGCAACGATTTTTGCTCTGCGCCCACGCAAATATTTCGATTTGCCCGCGATTCACGGAGCAGTAGCTCCGTAAATTGCGCGGGCGCTATGCTAATTAGCCCGGCGTAAGGGCGCCTAATGTAAATGATCCCGCCGGGGGCGGGAATCATTTAAATTAGGCGCGCTCCCGCGCCGAGCGAACAGCGCATGCTCCGTCGGGAAACTTTCCCGACGTGCATTGCGGCAAATGACGTCGCAAGGACGTCATTTGCTTCTAAGTGAACGTGAATGGCGTCCAGCGCCATTCACGAATCACTTACGTAAACGACGTGAAATTGAAATACCGTGAAGGGCGGCTATACTTTAGCATTGGCTGCCCCTACTATTAGCAGGAGCAACCTTGCGCTAACGTCGCCGTACGGAAACTCCGTACCTTGCGTGCGCAGGGCCCGCGCAACTTTTGTGAATCGGTGGTACTATGCAATTTGCATACTATACGCCGATCACAATGGCCGCGCCAGCTAGCGGCCAACGCAAGAATGCAGCCTGAGATATGAAGGCATAAGGAGGCTTATGTCTGTCATATCCTAGGCTGCAGTCCGCGTAGCGATGTTCCTGAATCAGGGGCATTCGCTACGCGGGAGCAAAACAGCTATTGCGCCGCGCAACCTATGGTTGCGCGGGCGCAATAGCTTCTTGAATCTGGGCCAATGTTTTTTTCATGCCGAAAAATGATCGTGTGTACGCGGCATCAGTTCCTTGGAGTTCCTAGAGTCTTTGCCTCCCCTTAGAGATGATGGGCACAGCTGCCAAAAGATTAGTATTACTACTTTCTTTGCAGATGTAAAGCATTTCCAAATTTCTATAACATGATTTTGACTGCATCATGCCATCTGCATAACACAGTTTAGCTTTGATCAACAAGAGCAAGCAATCAAAACTAGAAAAATAAATGTTGCGTTCCATGTCTCTGATCTGTCATAAAATACATAAAGGAGATTTAGCAAGCTAATTACTTGCATAATCAGGTGGATAATTGGTGCCTCTCTTTATGCAAATTACAGTATTTTTGTGTGTATTTGCAATTCCTGTGCCAGCAAAAGATTATGCACTATATTTGTCGCTGAACAGTTTGCCACTTGCACTACTACGAATGGGTCAGCAGTAGGTTTTATATTGGCACAGTGCTTAGGAAGCCTTAAAGCGGAGTTCCAGGCTTTTTAGGTTTATTGAAAGTCAGCAGCTACAAAAAGTGTAGCTGCTGACTTTTAATAAACAGACACTTACCTGTTCCACGGTCCAGCGATGCGGCCACCCGGAGTGTCGCTCCTCTCCGCCGGCGCTTCCATTGCCACTCTGGGCACTCGGCCGTGACAGCTTTCGGCTTCACGCCCGGGCACGCTCTACGCATGCATGAGTCGCTCAGGAGATCGCTTAGAGGGAGGGGCCGACTAGTTGGAGAGGCGGAGTCGCCTAGACGGCCCTTAGGAGGAAGTGGGACAGGTATTCCCACTCCTAACCGCCCCCCCCCCCAAAAAAAATTACATGCCAAATGTGGCATGTAAGGGGGCGAGGAGTGCTTAAAGCGGAAGTTCCACTTTTGGGTGGAACTCCGCTTTAACGTAAACATGCTCAGATGATGAATGTTAAAATATATACTGTACTTATTTTTAAAACAAGCTTTAAAACCCTCCTAGATTGTAAGCTCTAACAAGCAGGGCCCTCAGATTCCTCCTGTATCAAATTGTTTTGTAATTGTACTGTCTGCCCTCGTATTGTAAAGCGCTGTGCAAACTATTGGCACTATATAAATCCTGTATTATAATAATAATAATAATAATAATAATAATAATAAAAAAACAATTAAATAAGTGAATTGTACTTCCTCGCTGCCCCTGTTGATAATACGGGTTGGATATGTGTGTCGGTGTGTTCAATGGCTGCAGCAGACACCTAATAGTGTTCCCACAACTATAAAATGACAAAATATAAAGTGAATGGTGCTGCACTTCTATACATATATTGATAAATAAGTTATGTGTAATAAAAAATAAATGAAAAATAAAATAAATCTGTGTCATTTCATTAGATCTGTAAATAAGATTCAAGTGCTCTTATAATAAAGGTTCATTTGAATATAAATAATATCTGGTAGTGCTTCTTTCCCATCACTTTAGTGTGAGTATGCTTCTGTGTCCCCCTGTGTAATATTCTATCACCACCGTGCTCACAGAACTCTCACCTCCTTTACACTTGTGTCAGGGCATATTTCCATTATGCTCCAAAATATGTTGATCCTCCTGTATCCTTTCCCCACTAGTGACCCTCCAGGGGAAAACTTCTAACATGCTGGTCTGAATGGTGGGTAGGTTCTCCTTTAAGGTGATTCTGTATATCTGCTCCTGGATTAGTCTCGCCCATAACATAGGAGCATATAAAGAAAGCTCCTGATAGTGTAATATTGTCAAAATATTCAGTTTATTTTGCTAAAAATCGCACTTACAATATAAAACGTTTAAATATGCATATGATATGCATTAATACTGAGTACTTTGCTTCCTTGTTCGTCACTTCCAGTTTCCAGTCTGCCTCCGCTCACGCACTACGCACTGTCACGTGACTTCATCAGGGAGAGGTTCCACATGAGTAAGGAAAGGATAGGGACACACCATCCTTCCTGGAAACGTTCCCATTTTGGTATGGACCGTCCAGGCCGCATTCCACCCCTCCAGACAGATGCTGCTGGTACATCTGAGACCTACTTCGCTACACACCGCTGTTATATGCAGTGAGCGTTCCCAGCCTGGTGCCTTCCCAATGGGTTGTTGTGAACTACTGGATTCTGCATTAGTATAAGTTCTGTTCTCTGCAACTGGACTCTGTGGGGAAGATCTACATACATACACTGTGCCCGGCGCAGATGTAAGATACGCTACGCCGCTGTAACTTACCTGGCTTTGGTTTGAATCCTCAACGAATTCGCGCCGTAAGTTACGGCGGCGTAGTGTATCTCTCGCGGCGGAATTCAAATTGGGCGGGTAGGGGGCGTGTTTCATTTAAATGAAGCGCGTCTCTGCGCCGAACGAACTACGCATGCGCCATCCGTAAAAACTCCCAGGGTGCATTGCTCCAAATGACGTCGCAAGGACGTCATTGTTTTCAATGTGAACGTAAATGGCGTCCAGCCCCATTCACGGACGACTTACGCAAACTAAGTAACATTTTTAAAATTGGACGCAGGAACGACGGCCATACTTAACATTGAGTATGCCACCATATAGCAGCTTTAATTATACGCCGGAAAAAGCCGAAAGGAAACGACGTAAAAAAATGCGACGGCCGGTCGTATGTTCGGGGATCGTCGGAAATAGCTAATTTGCATACTCGACGCGGATTGCGACGTGAACGCCACCTAGCGGATGCCGAAAAATTGCATCTAAGATCCGACGGCGTACGAAGACGTACGCCTGTCGGATCTAACACAGTAGTATCTTGTTTTGTGGATACCAAAACAAAGATACGAGGCGCAAAATTCGAACTTACGTGGCATATCAAGAGATACGCCGCATAATTTATTTGAGGATCTGCCCCTGTGTGTTTACTGGTGCAGCACCATGCTGCACTTCCCCACAAGTTTTTAAGAGAGACCTGATCAAATGGTCCATTCACCCCTATGGACTGGCGGATGTAAACAGACTTGTGCCCGTTTAAATCCGTCTACCTCTGATTCATTCTAGGTGGATCGAATTAGAGGGCAGTTGGGTGTAAACGGGCAGCGAAGTCATACATAAAGTTGAGCAGGCTCTGTCAGTGTTTGCTCTGCAGAAACTGAGTGGACACGGTCCTGTCATCCTCCCGCTCTGCTCTGATCAGCAGGGGATTAGTGGACAGATCCCCTGCTGATCAAAATGGAGTCTGCTCTATTTGAAAGCCTTCTCAGGCTGGGTTCACACTACTACACTACTTTCATCCTACTTTGCTCTGCTACATCGGTCCTACATTTATCCTACATTGGTCCTACATCCATCCTACGTTCATGAACAGGATACTACTTTGGTCCGACTTCAATGATATTCAATGGGCCTGAAGTAGGATCAATGTAGGACCAAAAGTAGTACAGGGAGAATTTTCAAAGTCGGACCGACTTGTGTAGGACGCTACAAGACGCTCTCATAGGGAAACATTGAACACAAAGCAAAGTAGGATGAAAGTAGTGTAGTAGTGTGAACCCAGCCTCAAGCTGGATTTTAGATTCAAACAGCTTGGAAACACCTGGTATGTGCTCACATTTAGAAGGCTAGCAGGTATCCTAGATCAGTGGTCATCAACCCTGTCCCGTCAGCAAAACTATTTTTAAAATATGGTTAAACGTGGCACAGTAAGCCAAACGATACTAAAAAAAGTAAACTTTTATTCAAAATTAATTATAATTAAAATGTACAAAAATATTACTTTAACCAAACTGTATTTCTCTGTAAACTGCCTTTCTCTGTTCTAGCAAAAAATAATATTTAATATATTTGTTGCACTTAACTGGATCATGCCATCTGTTTCAGGCACAAAAGACATGACAACAAAATTAAAACTGAATCTACACTTTTTTTTTATTTATTTGACTGTAGTGCAGAGAGAGTCTTGGTCCAATGGCACTTAGTTTACTGTGTGTGTTAAGGTACCATTTTAAATATATAGCATACAATGCACCAGACAGGGTGTACCCCAATGCATAGTGTAAGTGAGGTCTTAATATTGCTCATTCATAGTTACATAGTAGGTGAGGTTGAAAAAAGACACAAGTCCATCAAGTCCAACCTATGTGTGTGATTATATGGCAGTATTACATTGTATATACCTGTATGTTGTGGTTGTTCAGGTGCCTATTTAGTAGTTTTTTGAAACTACCGATGCTCCCCACTGAGACCACCGCCTGTGGAAGGGAATTCCACATCCTTGCCACTCTTACAGTAAAGAACCCTCTACGTAGTTTAAGGTTAAACCTATTTTCTTCTAATCTTAATGAGTGGCCACATGTCTTGTTGAACTCCCTTCCACAAAAAAGTTTTATCCCTATTGTGGGGTCACCAGTACAGTATTTTTAAATTTGAAATCGTATCCCCTCTCAAGCGTATATTCTTCAGAGAGCATAAGTTCAATGCTCGCAACTTTTCCTCATAACTAATGTCCTTCAGACCCTTTATTAGCTTTGTGCACTTCTTTTTACTCACTCCATTTCCAGTGCATCCTTCCTGAGGACTGGTGCCAAGAACTGGACAGCATACTCTAGGTGCAGCCGGACCAGAGTCTTGTAGAGTGGGAGAATTATTGTTTTTATCTCTGGAATTAATCCCCTTTTTAATGCATACCAATATTCTTTGCTTTGTTGGCAGCAGCTTGGCATTGCATGCTATTGCTGAGCCTATCATCTACTAGGACCCCAGATCCTTTTCCATCCTTGATTGCCCCAGAGGTTCACCCCCCAGTGTATAGATTGCATTCACATTTTTGCCACAAAAATTCATTATTTAAAAATGTTCTACATTAAACCTCATTTGCCATGTAGTTGCCCACCTCATTAATTTGTTCAGATCTTTTTGTAAGGTTTCCACATTCTGCAAAAAAGTTATTACTCTGATTAGCTTAGTATTGTCTGCAAATACAGAGATTGAATTGTTTACCCCATCCTCCAGGTCGTTTATGAATAAATTAAATAGGATTAGTCCCAGCACAGAACCCTTGGGGACCCCACTACCCACCCCTGACCATTCCGAGTACTCCCCATTTTTCATCACCCTCTAAACTCGCCCGCGTAACCAGTTTTTAATCCATGTACTCACCCTTTGGTTCATGCCAACGGACCTCATTTTGTACAGTAAACATTTATAGGGGACTGTGTCAAATGCTTTTGCAAAATCCAGATACATCACATCTATGGGCCTTCCTTTATCTAGATGGCAACTCACCTCCTCATAGAAGGTTAATAGATTGGTTTGGCAAGAACGATTCTTCATGAATCCATGCTGATTACTGCTAATAATACCATTCTCATTACTAAAATCTTGTATAGTCCCGTATCATCCCCTCCAAGAGCTTGCATACTATTGATGTTAGGCTAACTGGTCTGTAATTCCATAGTAATGACTTTATAGTTGAATTAGCTAATTGAATTACAATATTAGTATAGGTTAAATATTGTACTGTTTGAATAAAGCCATAAGGAGCAATGCTCTGAATACAAACCCACAGCAACCATAATTAATGATGTTGGACCAGTACAGGGTGCATTTTGACTGGTTGCTATGGACAATGCACTGTGTACTTTGTGTGATGATTTTGCACTATTTTTTTAAATAAAATAAATTCAATAAAAATATGTTGTGCACTGCAAGTTTTTATTTCTCAGTAACTATGTGCTGAAATAAAACATGCTTAATATTAGCATATGCCTTTTTTCTGGAGTTTTATTGGAATATGAAGGCGTTTATTCCCTGGAAACATTTCTATTCTTAAACTGAGTCTGGATAATGCCAGCTTCATACAATCATTAAAGGTTCTTCACCAGCAGGTCTTTTTAAGCTCTTTTTACTGCATCTTTTATGTGAAATGTTGTAGAAGAAAGGAATATACCTGTGTTAAAATGCAATTACAGTCAGCCATTGAAACCAATCAATGAAGCTACCAACTGTGCTAAAATCAGAAAGTTCAATCAGTTTACCCTGATTTTATTTGATTTTTTTTGTGTGTAATCCTGTGCAGCAAGAATGCAGAGCAGCCTTTCTCAACCATTTTACAATTGAGGAATTCTTAAAAAAAATTCAGGTCTCAGGAAACCCCAAAATAATTTTCACATATACAGTAAAACCTTGGTTTGAGAGTGTTTTGCAAGACAAGCAGAATGTTTTAATACATTTTGCCTTGATATACAAGTGATGTCTTGATATAAGAGTAGCTTCAGGGCTCAAGTCCTGCGGGAACGCATGGGAACGGAGTTCCTGCACTTTTTTCATAGCAGGAACGTAGTTTCCTTTTCCAGGACTAGAGCAGCCGAGAGCAGCTGAGCCGCCCGAGCCAATCCTTCACTAAGTGGCGATGCCCAGCTCGAGTCACTGTCAGGGGCAGGCGAACCTTAGTAATCCTTTGTTACTGGCCACTTCCTGTATATGGATTCATCGTGTAGTGTGCGGGGATTCCGCAATGTCTCCTGGGAGCTTTTGTCATTGTTCCCAGGAGACATTGCGGAGGTCTACCGCGAGTTGCTTAAAGTTCCCGCGATAACTCGTGGCAGACCTCCGTAAAGTAATCCATAAAGGATTACTAAGGTACAGTGGATCGAAAAAAACAAACAAACATGTGGTTTAGTAATTATGCATATGAGCGTATAATTTTTTTTTTGGTGGGAGTGGATTTTGGGTGGGAGTTCCCACACTTTTTTCCCCAGGACTTGACCCCTGAGTAGCGTCATGTCACAACTGAGTATAAAAAAGGAGAGAGGAGCCTCTAAGGCCCCGTACACACGACCAAACATGTATGGTGAAACTGGTCCGCGGGCCAGTTTCAACATACATGTTCGGTCGTGTGTAGGTGCGAGCGGGCCGAATTCCAGCAAACATTTGCCCGCCGGGCCTTTTCCCAGCGGGCAAATATTCCTGGACGTGTTTTAAAACCGTCCGCTGGAATCCTGCCCGCTCGGACATGTACGGTCGTCAGTACAGACCTACCGTACATGTCCGAGCGCCCGCCGTCCCTCGCATGCGTCGAATGACTTCGACGCATGCGTGGAAGCCTTTAAATGGCAGGCCCGCCCACGTCGCCACGTCATCGCCGCGGCGACGACGCGGACACGCCCCGCGTAGTGTTTACGCGCGGACTTCTGTACGATGGTTAGTACAACCATCGTACAGAAGCCCTCTGGCAGGCATGTACGGTGAAAACGGTCCGACGGACCGGTTTCACCGTACATGTTTGCTCGTGAGTACCCGGCCTGAGTGTAGCAATATGGTTACATTTAATAAAGGTACAACATTTAGCAACTTATTGCTACACTTAGAGGTGCCTCTCTTCTCTTTTTTACCCTGTAAAAAAAAAAGCTTTGATATACAAGTGCTTTGGATTACAAGCATGTTTCTGGAGCGAAATATGCTTGCAAACCAAGGTTTTACTGTACAACTCACAGTACATTAGCACAATCAGTCACACAGGCACAGCTAAGTGAAGCCGCCTCCCCCTCCTCTCTTCTTATGTGCAAGCAGGGGGAGGGGACCTGCTGTGCATTTGCCGCCGCGCTGATCTGAGGCACTAAAGGGGGGGCTGCACTGAACGAGGGGAGTCGACACTGAACGGGGGGGTTACTTTGAATGGGAGGCTACACTGAAAGGGGGTCTGCACTGAACGGGAGGGTCTGCATTGAAGGGGTGGATACACTGAAGGGGGTCTGTGTAACATGCAGGGGGTCCAAAGCTGCAGGGTTCTGTGTAATGTAAAGGGGTCCAGTGATGCAGGGCGCTGTGTAATGTAAAGGGTCCAGAGGTGCAGGGCGCTGTGTAATTTAAAGGGGTGCATGGCATTGTGTAATGTAAAGGGTCCAGAGGTGCAGGGTGCTAAATAATGTAAAGGGGTCCAGAGGCGCAGGGTGCTGTGTAATGTAAAGGGGTGCAGGGTGCTGTGTAATGTAAAGGGGTGCAGGGTGCTGTGTAATGTAAAGGGGTGCAAGGGGCTGTGTAATGTAAAGGGGTCCAGAGATGCAGGGTGCTGTGTAATGTAAAGGGTTCCAGAGGTGCAGGGTGCTGTGTAATGTAAAGGGGTCCAGAGATGTAGGGTGCTGTGTAATGTAAAGGGGTCCAGAGGCGCAGGGTGCTGTGTAATGTAAAGGGGTCCAGAGGCGCAGGGTGCTGTGTATGTAAATTTAAATTAAAACAAATTATTTGTTACAAATATTTTTTTCTTCTTTTTCATCTTCGTGTATGTTTAGGTGACCAGGGGGCGAGGGGTGAAGACGGGGGGAGGGGGGGACAGGATTAGCACACACAGGGCCCCTGAACACCTAAGGCCGGCCCTGCAAGGACCAAAGAAAGACTACGGCAGCTAGCAAGAAGAGATGATGGGGAGAAGACACAGGGAACAAGCGTGAAGCACAGGAGAGCAGGGCAAGCTAGGCAATATCGCAGAGAGAGATGGACACAGCAAGTAGGAATGGGAGGCAAAGCCAAATGACAAGAAACAATGCTGTGGAGAGCATCCACAGCAACAGAAAATAAATAGATATGCACACAGAAACCAAAGTGCACAGGAGTAAAAACACTGAGAACAATGAAAAGACCAAACAAACACACAGAATACGAGTGTGTTGAAGGAACAGCAAATGCCATATGAACAGGGAGGTCTGGCTTCAGCATGGAGACACGTTACTTGAACACTAGCCCACAGGTGCAAACGCTTAATAATACCTATGTTCAGGAGGGGATTGGCAGGAACCTGAGCAGCTTGGATTAGGGTGACCACATTTCCAAACTACCAATCAGGGACACCCTCCCAAAAATCAGCTTGTGCTGCAATGAATCACAGCACAGTTATTGGACACAAGAGGCGGGATTTATGATTTCTCCAATCACAAGCAGGGGGCGGGGATTGTGCTTGTCCAGGCATTCCCGGCCAGGCCAATACTGTCAGTGAGTAAAGCGGTGATGTGGCGGAGTTTTTTGGGGGCATCAGATTGGCCTGCAGGGGTGGCTGTGTCAGTTTTATTCCGGGACACTGTATTGTCCTGGAATGAAGGTGCCGGTGACTTAACATACTTGTTCCACCATATGGGAAGTTCCACACCCAACTGCGCAGACTCCGGGCATGCGCAGTAATAGGCTATGGACAGGCTACGGAAATAGCCGAACGAAACAGCTGATCGTCAGCTGTTTCGTTCGGCTATTTCCGTAGCGAACACAGCTGGGCAGATCACCGGCGGAATCGTCAGCTAGCTGCTGAGAGGCGTGCACACGGCGCTTTTTGTGTCCGCGGCATGCGGGATCCCTGGGCATCGGAGAGGGGGGGGCTGTGTGCGGCTCTATGGGGCTGACGGAGCAGGAGGAGCTCACTGACTGACAATAGAGCGGCCCATCCAGGGCACCAGTCAGCGAGCACCCGGGCGGGGGAGGCCCCATAGCTGCCTCAGGGAGGGAGGAGGGGAGAAGATGACCATCTGAGAAGTTCCACAACCGACTGCGCAGACTCCGGGCATGCACAATAGCAGGCTACGGAAATAGCCGAACGTAACAGCTGATCATCAGCTGTTAAGAGGAACAAATACCATAGCTGGAACAAGCTTGGCAGATCACCGGGACAGACCTGCAAAATGCGGGACTGTCCCGGGCAATCCGGGACACGTGGTCACACTAGCTTGGATGTTTAAAGCGGGAGTTCACCCATTTATTTATTTTTAGACCTTTTCCCCTTAGATTCCTGCTCGTTTTGTCTAGGGGAATCGGCTAGTTGTTTTAAAATATGAGCCGTACTTACCGTTTTCGAGATACATCTTCTCCGTCGCTTCCGGGGTATGGGTCTTCGGGAGCGGGCGTTCCTTCTTGATTGACAGTCTTCCGAGAGGCTTCCGACGGTCGCATCCATCGCGTCACTAGTAGCCGAACGTCGGTGCGGCTCTATACTGCGCCTGCGCACCGACGTTCGGCTTCTTTCGGAAAATCGTGACGCGATGGATGCGACCGTCGGAAGCCTCTCGGAAGACTGTCAATCAAAATAGGAACGCCCAGTCCCGCAGCCCATACCCGGAAGCGACGGAGAGGATGCATCTCGTAAACCGTAAGTACTGCTCATATTTTAAAACAACTAGCCGATTCCCCTAGACAAAACGAGCATGAAGCTAAGGGGAAAATGTGTAATCTATGGGTGAACCTCCGCTTTAAGTTGGATCTCTTCTTGAAAGGGTCTTTTAATAATCTTTTTAGTAGTTTGGGAGTATTTTTTATCAGTGAAGAGAATGATGGTGATATACGCAAGTATTTTAAATGACTCATTTACATATAAAGCAAAGAGGCTTTTGTTTATCTACAAATGGCTTGATCTCAATCAAAGGACTAGGAAAGCCTTTGAAGTAAATAAAAACCTCTAGATACAGTACATGAAAAAGCGCCACGCTATTTTTATTTCAGAAAGCCTCTGCCATTTTTTTGTCTTTGTTATCCTATAGTGTGTAGACTGCTTTGTATTTACTTAGCTAATAAAGATTGACATTTGTGTTATTTTCAACAATGAGTGCAAAAAAGAGTTGAAAGTAACATTCACATTTTTTTTCCCTTCCCAATCCCTCTATTTGTGAAAAAAAAAATGTCCGTTAAGGACCATTTATATGTTGTTTAAGGGGCAGTAAGAGGGAAGAAGGAAGGGTTAAGGGAAGAGAAAAAAGGGGGAAGGGAAAGGGAAGAAATGGGAAAAGAAAGTGAAGGAACAGTATATGGTGATGAATTTAGGTGAAGGATAACTGGATATTATCCTGGAGGTTTCTGCCCCCCCCCCCTTTTCTTTTTCTTTTTTGGAAACAAAAGGAAAAAAAAAAACATGTCCCAACTTTTTTTTCAGGAGGGATTTTTCGATTTTTTTTTTTTTCACTTAAATAAAAGTTGGATTTATATGTCCCTTCCCAATCCCTCTATTTGTGAAAAAATGGCTGTTAAGGACTATTTATATGTTGTTTAAGGGGCAATGAGAGGGAAGAGAAAAGGGGGGAAGGGAAAGGGAAGAAATGGGAAAAGAAAGTGAGGGAACAGTATATGGTGATGAATTTAGGTAAGGATAACTGGATATTATCTTGGAGGTTTCTGCCCCCCCCCCCCTTTTCTTGTTTAAAAAAAAAAAAAAAAAATGTCCCAACTTTTTTTTTCAGGAGGGATTTTTTGATTTTTTTTTTTTTTTTTTCATTTAAATAAAAGTTGGATTTATATGTCCCTTCCCAATCCCTCTATTTGTGAAAAAATGTCCGTTAAGGACCATTTATATGTTGTTTAAGGGGCGGTTAGAGGGAAGAAGCAAGGGTTAAGGGAAGAGAAATAGAAGTGGATATATACGTTTAGAAGATTGACTACAGATGGTAATTGTAGTAAACTCAGAGCCGGGGTGGATAAGAGGTTAGGTCTGAGCCCCCCTGTCATCTTGTGCCAAAACCCCCAATTAGGTTTTACCCACTGAAGTCACAGTCAGGTGGCTCAGTTTTGGGTGCGCGCCCGATTGGGCCTAGAAGGGAGGGAGGGATTAGAAGGGGTTAGGAGGGGGCGTATAGGTAGGTTTGGGAGGGGTGCTCTCCCCCCACCTTTTATTTTATTTTTGTATTTTTTTCTCTTTTTTCTTTTTTTTTTTTTTTTTTGTTGTTGTCAGTGTTGTCTGAAAAATGGAAGAGGTGAAGATTACCTCCTTGAATGTTAAGGGTCTTAATGTCCCAGAGAAAAGGAAAATGTTGTTGAACGATTTGAGGCGATCCGGGACAGATGTAGCCTATGTTCAGGAAACACACTTTAAGGCAGGTAGACTCCCTCTTCTTCAAAATCGATTTTTCCCTTGTGTGTATCATGCTCCAAATCCACAGGCTAAATCTAAGGGGGTCTCAATATTAATATCTAATCGAGTGCCATGGTGCTTAGTGGACAAACGGGTAGACCCTAATGGGAGATTTCTTTTTCTTAAAGGAAGCATTGGAAACATTAAGGTAACATTAGCAACAATCTATGTACCAAATAAACAGCAGGACCAGTTTGTTAAAAAAATTCTTTCAGAATTAAGGGATTTTATAGAGGGGAGATTGATTCTGGGAGGGGACTTCAACATCCCCCTAGATCCTAGAATCGACACCTCCTCAGGAACTTCAGCTGTCCCCTGTCGGGTCCGAAGAAGTATACTACAAAAAATGCATGAAATGCAAGTGGTAGATGCCTGGAGGACTTTACATACAAAAGAACGAGATTATACTTTTTTTTCCAACCCACATCAAGTGTACTCGCGTATTGACATGTTTTTGATACCACACTATTTAATTTCAGACGTTACAGAAATCATAATCGGAAATATAACATGGTCGGACCATGCTCCGGTTTCGTTGTGTCTCTCCCTGTCTAACCTGGCCACTCAACGTAAGGGATGCTGGCGATTGAATGAAAGCCTTCTTCAAAATCCTGAAGTAAGGGACGATGTATCTAAAGAAATGATAGCATATTTTCAGATAAACGACATTCCTGAGAGTGACCCAGGTATGATTTGGGAGGCACACAAGGCCGTGATCAGAGGAATTTTAATCAAACATGGAGCAATTTTGAAAAAGAAAAGGGAAAAACAGACCAAAGAATTATTAGATGAGATCCAGACCTTAGAAACACAGCATAAAAAGATACAGACAGCATCAGTAGGTAGGGAGCTGGGACATCTGAGAAGACAACTGTCGGAGATCTTACGGTTTAAAGCAAAAGCCCTAATCCAACGAGGGAAACAAATAGATTATGAAATAGGAGATAAATGTGGCAGATTGTTAGCAGGGAAAATTAAAGAAAAAAATTGGTCAACTTATATATCACAAATAAAAGATAAAGAGGGACATTTAAAACAGATACCTAAAGATATTGCCCAGACATTCGGGAAGTATTATGCTACTCTGTATAACTTGCCTCACGCTACTTCCCCTCAGTCCAGGATAGCAGAATATCTAACCTCGACAGGTATGACGAGATTACCCTCACCAGCCCGTTATAGTCTGGACACTCCTATTACGGTAAAAGAAGTGACTGAAGTATTAAAATCATTCAAATCTGGAAAATCTCCTGGTCCGGATGGCTTTACTATAAGTTACTACAGAGAATTTTCTGAGTTGCTAAGTAAACAAATGCCAAAAGTCTTTAATGCGGTGGGTCTGACTTCCATATTCCCTATGGATACCCTGAGAGCACATATTACGTTAATTCCAAAAGAGGGGAAGGATTTCGGCGGATTGTGGAGGTTACAGACCCATCTCGTTACTGAACACAGATTTAAAAATATTTACGAAAATATTAGCAACCAGAATACAATCATGGATCCCCCAAATAATAGATTTAGACCAAGTAGGGTTCGTCCCCACGAGAGAAGGTAGAGATAATACAACAAAAGTTCTTAATTTGATTAATCAGGTAAATGATAAAAAAATACCGTGTGTATTTTTAAATACAGACGCGGAGAAGGCGTTTGATAGGGTAGACTGGCGGTTCCTATTTGAGGTGCTGAAACAAATAGGAATGGGAGAACGAATGATTAGCTGGATTAAAAGTGTTTATACAAACCCTCAAGCGGTTGTAAAGGCAAATGGGGTCCTTTCTGAACCCTTCAGCATCTCGAATGGTACTCGCCAGGGATGCCCCCTCTCACCCCTTCTCTTCGTTCTCTCTTTGGAACCATTGCTGAACAGAATTCGCCTGAATCCGGATATACGGGGTATTAGGGTTGGGGAAGGAATCCACAAGGTTTCTGCTTATGCGGATGATATGCTTTTTTCAGTAACCGAGCCTCATATTTCTCTCCCTACTTTGCTGAGTGAGATTGAGAAATATGGCACTCTCTCTAATTTAAAAATAAATCAGACTAAATCAGAGGCCATGAGCATGTCACTATCCCCTCTTTCCCGGGATTCCATTCGGGCGAATTTTTGTTTTAAATGGAGTCCATTGCTTAGATACTTGGGCACAAATATTCCATCAAAAGAAAAGGACATTTTTAAAATGAATTTTTTACCAATGTATAATCTATTACGAGCCCTACTTGACAAATGGCGACTTGGTTCCCATTCTTGGTTTGGCCGCATTAGTATAATCAAAATGTCCGTTCTTCCGAAAATTTTGTATTTACTTCAGGCGCTACCAATTAAGATTCCAGTGACTTTTTTGCGTCAGATACGTAGTTTATTTATGAATTTTATCTGGGCCGGGAAACGTCCTAGGATTAAAAGAGATCTGTTGACTATGCCTAAGAATCTTGGTGGAATGGGGGTCCCAGATATATTTAAGTATTATTATGCAGTACATCTATCTAGATTAGTGGACTGGTGTAAACATGTTAGATCTAAGAGGTGGGTTGACATAGAACAACAGCTGAGTACAGTTCCTTTAGGTAGAGCACCTTGGTGCTATACAGTATTACCGGCTCCTCTTAAAAATCACCCTATAATTGGCACAACACTAAAAATTACTGCACGTATATGCCAAAACGGGAACTTTTCTACAGTGCGATCACCTTTGTTTCCCATATTGGGGAACCCAAGTTTTAGTCCGGGTAATGAAAGAGGATCTTTCCGGTTATTAATAGAGAAAGGAGTATATCAGGCCTCACATTTTATTATATCAGAAAACTGGCCATCGATTAAAACATTAATACAAATAGGAGGTCCTTTTGAAGTCAATATCTGGCAGGCGTTGCAATTAAGTAATTTTTTTAGATCATTAGGCCCGGGAAGTAATTTTCATCGTCAGTTAACAATCTTTGAGTCGTACTGTAATGATTTAGAACCACTAGCCCGAGGGATCTCTAAAATGTATGGACTATTAAATACATTTAGGGAGGATCAGGAGATACCAGGCCTTAACAAATGGGAGAAGGACCTAGATAGGACCTTCTCTGCATTACAACGTAAACAGATTATCTTTTTGACTCTAAACTCTTCAATCTGTACACGAATTCAAGAATTAAACTATAAAATCTTGATGCAGTGGTACCATACTCCAGTACGACTCAAAAAATTCTGCAATGAAAATTCTGACAGATGTTGGAGATGTGGAGAAGAAAGTGGGACATTGATTCATATATTTTGGTTTTGTAAAAAAATAAGAGTTTATTGGTTGTCAATTATGAGAATCTTGCAAAAAAATTCTGAGTTAAAAATACCCAATGATCCCGCTTTTTTCCTACTTCACCTATCTGAGATCCCAGTTCAGACTTATCGGAACTCAGTACTGTGCCATTTGGTGAATGCAGCTAAAGCAGGTATACCCTTACGGTGGAGGGATACTACGTCACCAACAGTTTTAGAGTGGATAAATAGAGTTAGAGATATAGAAGCTATGGAAGACCTAGTTCTCTCAGCTAAGGGTAAAAATAAACTATACAAAGAAACGTGGAAGAGCTGGAATTTGTTTAAAAATTCAGATGAGGGGAAAAGATTAATGACTGAACCTGATAAATGAAGAATCGGATACGCGCAGGGAATTATAATGTAAAATATAATATGAAGGATAAACCGACTTTCCTGTTATGAATTGTGGTTTAAGGGAGGGAGAGGATGGGGCTCCCCTTCTCTCTCCCCCTCTTTTATCTTTTTTTCTTTTTTTTTCTCTTTTTTTTTTTTTCTCTCGTCTTTTGAGGGGGGGGGAGCTGGGAAAGGGCAGATGCATCACTTGTCTCTCTGTGAGAGAGAGTGATGACTAAGAAAAGGGTTAGAGTGGGAAGATTTAGTGAGGGAGTTTATGGGAGGGTCCAGAGCGAATATGTATGTATTTTTTTTTGTCAAGAGGATTGTATTCATGTTTGTTTTTGGCAGAGTATTTGCCCTCGTGGGGACGAACCCTACTTGGTCTAAATCTATTATTTGGGGGATACATGATTGTATTCTGGTTGCTAATATTTTCGTAAATATTTTTAAATCTGTGTTCAGTAACGAGATGGGTCTGTAACCTCCACAATCCGCCGGGTCCTTCCCCTCTTTTGGAATTAACGTAATATGTGCTCTCAGGGTATCCATAGGGAATATGGATATCAGACCCACCGCATTAAAGACTTTTGTCATTTGTTTACTTAGCAACTCAGAAAATTCTCTGTAGTAACTTATAGTAAAGCCATCCGGACCAGGAGATTTTCCAGATTTGAATGATTTTAATACTTCAGTCACTTCTTTTACCGTAATAGGAGTGTCCAGACTATAACGGGCTGGTGAGGGTAATCTCGTCATACCTGTCGAGGTTAGATATTCTGCTATCCTGGACTGAGGGGAAGTAGCGTGAGGCAAGTTATACAGAGTAGCATAATACTTCCCGAATGTCTGGGCAATATCTTTAGGTATCTGTTTTAAATGTCCCTCTTTATCTTTTATTTGTGATATATAAGTTGACCTATTCTTTTCTTTAATTTTCCCTGCTAACAATCTGCCACATTTATCTCCTATTTCATAATCTATTTGTTTCCCTCGTTGGATTAGGGCTTTTGCTTTAAACCGTAAGATCTCCGACAGTTGTCTTCTCAGATGTCCCAGCTCCCTACCTACTGATGCTGTCTGTATCTTTTTATGCTGTGTTTCTAAGGTCTGGATCTCATCTAATAATTCTTTGGTCTGTTTTTCCCTTTTCTTTTTCAAAATTGCTCCATGTTTGATTAAAATTCCTCTGATCACGGCCTTGTGTGCCTCCCAAATCATACCTGGGTCACTCTCAGGAATGTCGTTTATCTGAAAATATGCTATCATTTCTTTAGATACATCGTCCCTTACTTCAGGATTTTGAAGAAGGCTTTCATTCAATCGCCAGCATCCCTTACGTTGAGTGGCCAGGTTAGACAGGGAGAGACACAACGAAACCGGAGCATGGTCCGACCATGTTATATTTCCGATTATGATTTCTGTAACGTCTGAAATTAAATAGTGTGGAATCAAAAACATGTCAATACGCGAGTACACTTGATGTGGGTTGGAAAAAAAAGTATAATCTCGTTCTTTTGTATGTAAAGTCCTCCAGGCATCTACCACTTGCATTTCATGCATTTTTTGTAGTATACTTCTTCGGACCCGACAGGGGACAGCTGAAGTTCCTGAGGAGGTGTCGATTCTAGGATCTAGGGGGATGTTGAAGTCCCCTCCCAGAATCAATCTCCCCTCTATAAAATCCCTTAATTCTGAAAGAATTTTTTTAACAAACTGGTCCTGCTGTTTATTTGGTACATAGATTGTTGCTAATGTTACCTTAATGTTTCCAATGCTTCCTTTAAGAAAAAGAAATCTCCCATTAGGGTCTACCCGTTTGTCCACTAAGCACCATGGCACTCGATTAGATATTAATATTGAGACCCCCTTAGATTTAGCCTGTTGATTTGGAGCATGATACACACAAGGGAAAAATCGATTTTGAAGAAGAGGGAGTCTACCTGCCTTAAAGTGTGTTTCCTGAACATAGGCTACATCTGTCCCGGATCGCCTCAAATCGTTCAACAACATTTTCCTTTTCTCTGGGACATTAAGACCCTTAACATTCAAGGAGGTAATCTACACCTTGGAAGGGAATTTCACTCCTGTAAGGCCCCATTCACACGAGGCGGACTCGGAGTCCGCCTGCTCCCGTCAGCTCAGCGGGAGATCAGTCCGCAGATCTCCGCTGAGCTGGCAGATGACAAACTCTTCTCTGCTCACTGAGCAGGGAGGGGCTTGTGCAGCACCGCTGATTCCTATGGAGCGATCTGATGAAAACGGACAGCATGTCCGTTTTCATCAGATCTCCCCCTTTCCGATCCGCATGGATGGATATGGACGTATCGCCATACGTCTGATTTTGGCGGATCGGATCAGCTCGGATGTCAGCGGACATGTCTCCACTGACATCCGACGCTCCATAGGACTGGAGGCACAAAACTGACAGGCGGACCTGAACGGTTCGTCCGTGTGAATGGGGCCTAAGGCTGCGTACAGACGGGCAGACATGTACGGTGAAAACGGTCCGGCGGACCGGTTTCATCGTACATGTCTGCCCGGGGATTTCTGTATGATGGCTGTACTCACCATCATACAGAAATCCGCGCGTAAACAATACGCGGGGCGTGGCCGCGCCGTCGCCGCGACGATGACGCGGCGACGTGGGCGGCCCTGCCAGTTCAATGCTTCCACGCATGCGTCAAAGTCATTCGACGCATGCGAGGGATGGCGGGCGCTCGGACATGTACGGTAGGTCTGTACAGACGACCGAACATGTCTGAGCGGACAGGATTCCAGCGGGCTGTTTCTAAACAAGTTTGGAAATATTTGCCCGCTGGAAAAAGGCCCGGCGGGCAAATGTACGCTGGAATCCTGTCCGCTCGGGCCTACACACGACCGAACATGTCTGCTGAAACTGGTCCGCGGACCAGTTTCAGCAGACATGTTCGGTCGTGTGTACGGGGCCTAAGAGTTACCATTGTGAAAACGGTGTCTCCACTGAAGCTTTATCACCATCCTTGTTTCTACAACTACCCAGAATTATTTAAAGAAAGTGAGGTGAAATCTTCTGGACGGGGCACAGACAGAAAAACAAATGTTACACAGGTGTTAACCCTTTCCTGTGCTATCCCAAAAAACATAAAAAAATGTTTGGGCTGGAGTTCCGCTTAAAGCGGGGGTTCACCCTGAAAAAAAATTCTAACATTACAATGAGCTGACCTGTGACACGGACATTATGCTGGTCTTTTTTTTTTTTCGTACATACCGTTTTATCTATATTCTCCCCCCGGATTTCCCGCGGGAGTGGGCGTTCCTATTCACAGGGTAAGTGATTGACGTTCTTCCGACCGGCGCATACAGCGCGTCACGAGTTGCCGAAAGAAACCGAACGTCGAGTCGGCCCTATACGGCGCTATACGGCGCCTGCGCACCGACGTTCGGCTTCTTTCGGCAACTCGTGACGCGCTGTATGCGCTGGTCGGAAGAACGTCAATCACTTACCCTGTGAATAAGAACGCCCACTCCCGTGGGGAATCCGGGGAGAAAATACAGATAAAACGGTATGTACGGAAAAATGAATAAAAAAAAGACCAGCATAATGTCCGTGTCACAGGTCAGCTCATTGTAATGTTAGAATTTCTTTTCAGGGTGAACCCCCGCTTTAAGCGGAACTCCAGCCCAAACATTTTTTTATGTTTTTTGGGATAGCACAGGAAAGGGTTAACACCTGTGTAACATTTGTTTTTCTGTCTGTGCCCCGTCCAGAAGATTTCACCTCACTTTCTTTAAATAATTCTGGGTAGTTGTAGAAACAAGGATGGTGATAAAGCTTCAGTGGAGACACCGTTTTCACAATGGTAACTCTGAGGCCGGGTACACACGGACAAACATGTATGGTGAAAGCGGTCCGTCGGACCGTTTTCACCATACATGTCTGCCAGAGGGCTTCTGTACGATGGTTGTACACACCATCGTACAGAAGTCCGCGCGTAAACAATACGCGGGGCGTGTCCGCGGTGTCGCCGCGTCGATGACGCGGTGTCGCCGCGACAATGACGCGGCGACGTGGGCGGCCCGCCTTTAAAATGCTTCCACGCATGCGTCGAAGTCATTCGACGCATGCGAGGGACGGCGGGCGCCTGGACATGTACGGTAGGTCTGTACTGACGACCGTACATGTCCGAGCGGGCAGAATTCCAGCGGACTGTTTTAAAACAAGTCCAGGAATATTTGTCTGCTGGGAAAAGGCCCGGCGGGCAAATGTTTGCTGGAATTCGGCCCGCTCGCGCCCACACACGACCAAACATGTCTGCTGAAACTGGCCTGCGGGCCAGTTTCAGCAGACATGTTTGGTCGTGAGTATGGGGCCTTAGGCCCCGTACACACGACCGAACATGTCTGCTGAAACTGGTCCGCGGACCAGTTTCAGCAGACATGTTCGGTCGTGTGTAGGCCCGAGCGGACAGGATTCCAGCGTACATTTGCCCGCCGGGCCTTTTTCCAGCGGGCAAATATTTCCAAACTTGTTTAGAAACAGCCCGCTGGAATCCTGTCCGCTCAGACATGTTCGGTCGTCTGTACAGACCTACCGTACATGTCCGAGCGCCCGCCATCCCTCGCATGCGTCGAATGACTTTGACGCATGCGTGGAAGCATTGAACTGGCAGGGCCGCCCACGTCGCCGCGTCATCGTCGCGGCGACGGCGCGGCCACGCCCCGCGTATTGTTTACGCGCGGATTTCTGTATGATGGTGAGTACAGCCATCATACAGAAATCCCCGGGCAGACATGTACGGTGAAAACGGTCCGGCGGACCGGTTTCATCGTACATGTTTGCTCGTCTGTACGCAGCCTTAGGCCCCATTCACACGGACGAACCGTTCAGGTCCGCCTGTCAGTTTTGTGCCTCCAGTCCTATGGAGCGTCGGATGTCAGTGGAGACATGTCCGCTGACATCCGAGCTGATCCGATCCGCCAAAATCAGACGTATGGCGATACGTCCATATCCATCCATACGGATCGGAAAGGGGGAGATCTGATGAAAACGGACATGCTGTCCGTTTTCATCAGATCGCTCCATAGGAATCAGCGGTGCTGCACAAGCCCCTCCCTGCTCAGTGAGCAGAGAAGAGTTTGTCATCTGCCAGCTCAGCGGAGATCTGCGGACTGATCTCCCGCTGAGCTGACGGGAGCAGGCGGACTCCGAGTCCGCCTCGTGTGAATGGGGCCTTACAGGAGTGAAATTCCCTTCCAAGGTGTAGATTTCCTCTCACTTCCTGTTCTCTCTCTCCGTTTGTAGTATGAGTAGTTTGTAAGTCGGATGTTAGTAACTTGGGGGCTGCCTGTATGACAACCTGGAGGTGTTCTGTAAACAGAATGTGTACAGAACGCCCCCCAGAAACATAATTTTCCTGATTTAGACATGGGGGAAGGTGTATGCTTTGTGTATGCTTTTAGTTTCCCTTTTCATTTTTTTTTTAAAAGTGAACTTACACTCAGTTGGACTTTAAGGGCCAGATTCACATACATTTGCGGCGGCGTAACGTATGTCATTTATGTTACACCGCCGCAAGTTTTCAGCGCAAGTGCTTGATTCACAAAGCACTTGCCTGTAAACTTGCGGCGGCGTAGCGTAAAGCCAACCGGCGCAAGCCCGCCTAATTCAAATGGGGCGTGTATCATTTAAATTAGGCGCGTTCCCGCGCCGAACGTACTGCGCATGCTCCGTTTTGAAATTTCCCGCCGTGCTTTACGCGAAATGACGGCGCACCGACGTCATTTTTTGAACGGCGACGTGCGTTACGTCCTTTCCTATTCCCGGACGTCTTACGCAAAAAAAATTTTTTTTTTTAAATTCGACGCGGGAACGACGGCCATACTTTAACATGGCCTGTCTATTTTTACACCAGCTAAATAGCAGTCGCAACTTTACGACGGGAAAAGCCGACTAGCGACGACGTAAGAGAATGCGACGACCGCGCGTACCTTCGTGGATCGCCGTAAACAGCTAATTAGCATACCAGACGCGGAAAACGACGCAAACTCCACCCAGCGGGCGCCGAAGTATTGCATCCTAAGATCCGAAGGCGTACAAAGCCGTACGCCTGTCGGATCTTAGCCAAATGCCGTTGTATCTTTGTTTGAGAATTCAAAATAAAGATACGACGCAGCAAATTTGAAAGTACGCCGTCAGCAGATACTCCGGCGTACTTTTTCTGTGAATCTGGCCCTAAATCTCCATATTGTAATGATGCATTGGTCTGTTAATAATAGTGTTCTCTGCACACTCCCCTTACTCTTGTGTTTATGTCTGTGGAGATCAGCCAAGCATCTAAGTGCCAGCCTAGTCCTAAGGGAAAGTTAGCCAAAAAGAAATGAGCACATCCAGCTGATGTTTTTCCAATAATGGTGGGCCAGGGGTATCTGCTACTATCCACAAAGTTAAAGATCAGAGAATTGTCTCACATTATGGATACCTTAGCAATTGTGCACTTCTTTTTTCCACAATCTGCATGGATATTAATATTGTTAGCTCGTAATATTTGGTCAAAAAGTAGCAGAGGTGAAGTATAGACTATTGTGAATCACACAGTACCATTTATGACTGATACTAAGGGCCAGATCCTCAAAAGAGATGCTCCGACTTAACTGCTGTTCAGTCTGTGTGTAACTTTGGAAACGATCCTCAAAAGGCTTTTTCCAAAGTTAGACAGAAGATCCGGCATGTGTAATTGAATTACACTGCCGAATCTTAGGATGCAGTACCGCATCCGCCGCTGGGGGCATTTCGAGTCGAAATGCCGTTGCTAGTATGCAAATTAGCACTTAAGGCGATCCACAAAGCTTTCTAGCTTCATTTTTGCGCCGTAAGTGTTATTTTGCAAGTGTAAAATTAGGGCTGGTTCTACAAAGTGTAAACTAGTCACACCTTGTAAAAGCCCATTCCAGCGACGGCATTTGGTATGCTTTCCCGAGGGAGAACTCCACGGCAATTTGTAAAAACAAAACCGGCATGGGTTCCCCCCCAGGAGCCTACCAGGCCCTTAGGTCTGGTATGGGTTGTAAGGAGACCCCCCCCACGCCGAAAAATCGACGTAGGGGTCCCCCTACAATCCATACCAGACCCGTATCCAAAGCACGCTACCCGGCCGGCCAGGAAAGGAGTGGGGACGAGCGAGCGTCCCCCCCCTCCTGAGCCGTGCCAGGCCGCGTGCCCTCAACATGGGGGGGTTGGGTGCTCTGGGGCAGGGGGGCGCACTGCGGGCCCCCCCACCCCAGAGCACCCTGTCCCCATGTTGATGAGGACAGGACCTCTTCCCGACAACCCTTGCCATTGGTTGTCGGGGTCTGCGGGCGGAGGCTTATCGGAATCTGGGAGTCCCCTTTAATAAGGGGGCCCCCAGATACCGGCCCCCCACCCTAAGTGAATGGATATGGGGTACATCGTACCCCTATCCATTCACCTGGAGGCAAAAAGTAAAAGTTAATAAACACACAACACAAGGCTTTTTAAAATATTTTATTTTTCTGCTCCGGAGGCCCCCCTGTCTTCGTTATTAGCTCAATTACCAGGGGGGGCTTCTTCTTCCGCTCTCCGGGGGTCTTCCACTCTCCGGGGGTCTTCCGCTCTCCGGGGGTCTTCTCCGCTCTCCGGGGGGGGCTTCTCCGGACTCCGGGGGGCTTCTTCCATCTTCTCCCCTCTTCCGCTCTTGACTCGGCGAACCCCGGTTCTTCTGCAGCTCTCCGGTGCCTTCTTCTTCAGCGCTGGCTGCCTGCTATGTTTGTGTGTTGGCTCGATTTCAAACAGGCAGCCGGCGCGGTCTTCTGTGGCGTCAGGGTCTTCTGGTCTTCTGTTCTTCCGATGTTGCCTCGTCGCCTGTTGTCGCTGTAATGATGGAAGCGCGCCTTGCATCACATTTATATAGGCATCACCGTCCCATCATGCTCCGGCAGGTACCCACGTGGTGGGTGCCTACCCACGTGCACCCACCACGTGGGTACCTACCGGAGCATGATGGGACGGTGATGCCTATATAAATGTGATGCAAGGCGCGCTTCCATCATTACAGCGACAACAGGCGACGAGGCAACATCGGAAGAAAGGAAGAGAAGACCCTGACGCCACAGAAGACCGCGCCGGCTGCCTGTTTGAAATCGAGCTAACACACAAACATAGCAGGCAGCCAGCGCTGAAGAAGAAGGCACCGGAGAGCTGCAGAAGAACCGGGGTTCGCCGAGTCAAGAGCGGAAGAGGGGAGAAGATGGAAGAAGCCCCCCGGAGTCCGGAGAAGCCCCCCCGGAGAGCGGAAGAAGAAACCCCCCCCCGGAGAGCGGAGAAGACCCCCGGAGAGTGGAAGAAGACCCCCGGAGAGCGGAAGAAGAAGCCCCCCCTGGTAATTGAGCTAATAACGAAGACAGGGGGGGCATCCGGAGCAGAATAATAAAATATTTTAAAAAGCCTTGTGTTGTGTGTTTATTAACTTTTACTTTTTGCCTACAGGTGAATGGATAGGGGTACGATGTACCCCATATCCATTCACTTAGGGTGGGGGGCCGGTATCTGGGGGCCCCCTTATTAAAGGGGACTCCCAGATTCCGATAAGCCTCCGCCCGCAGACCCCGACAACCAATGGCAAGGGTTGTCGGGAAGAGGTCCTGTCCTCATCAACATGGGGACAGGGTGCTCTGGGGTGGGGGGGCCCGCAGTGCGCCCCCCTGCCCCAGAGCACCCAACCCCCCCATGTTGAGGGCACGCGGCCTGGCACGGCTCAGGGGGGGGGGGGGGCGCTCGCTCGTCCCCACTCCTTTCCTGGCCGGCGGGGTAGCGTGCTTTGGATACGGGTCTGGTATGGATTGTAGGGGGACCCCCTACGTCAATTTTTCGGCGTGGGGGGGGTCTCCTTACAACCCATGCCAGACCTAAGGGCCTGGTATGCTCCTGGGGGGGGGAACCCATGCCGGTTTTTTCTTTGAAAATTGGCATGGAGTTCTCCCTCAGGAATGCATGCCGCTGTCATTTTTTTTTTTCCCCGACGCAACTTTTTTAAGCCGTCGCGATCCTCAAAACTCGGCGTAACGTAACT
Source organism: Rana temporaria (assembly GCF_905171775.1). Classification (NCBI taxonomy): domain Eukaryota; kingdom Metazoa; phylum Chordata; class Amphibia; order Anura; family Ranidae; genus Rana; species Rana temporaria. The sequence goes on along the minus strand of NC_053491.1, from coordinate 200,394,466 downwards.
TCGCGCATGCGCAGTACGGCCGGCGCGGGAGCGCGCCTCATTTAAATGGGACTCGCCCCATTTGAATAGGAACGCCTTGCGCCGGCGGAATTTTAGTTACACAGCCTGAAATTTCTAGATAAGTGCTTTGTGGATCAGGCACTTAGGTAGAAACTTTAAGGCAGTGTAACTTAAATTGTATTTTTTAAGTTACGTCAGGTTTTTGTGGATCTGGCCCTAAGTTTTTTTTTAGGGAGTATGATTATGTTTACAAACTTCTTACAATAAAAAACATTTAGGGCCGGTTCACACCAGACGCAGTTCCGTTCAGCTCCATGTGCTTTTTTTCTGCACAAAATGCATGCACAGTGTGTTCCATGCAGGGCTGGACTTACCATTGGGCTTGACTGGGCTCAAGCCCATGGGCCCCGCCCAATAGGGGGCCCCCACGGGTGGAGGAAGCAGGAAGAGCCATGCAGCACTGGAGGAGGAAGCTGGAAGAGCCATGCCTCAGAACTACGATTGCAACCCCCCCGCTCAGCTACTTTAAATGGCGGCACCCCCCGCTCAACAACTTTGATTGGCGCCCCCCCCGCTCAACAACCTCGATCGGCGCCACCCACTTCTCAGCTCCAGGGGGCCCCTTCGATCAACACTCAAGCCCAGGGGCCCCCACCACCCTAAGTCCTGCCCTGGTTCCATGTATTCCAATTGCTCTAGTTGGCTCTAGTTCACACCATGCGGTCAGTTTCCGGTCAGTTTCTGCACCGGAAACTGACTGCATGGTGTGAACTAGAGCCATTGAAATACATGGAAAACACTGTGCATGCATTTTTAGTGCTGAAACATGCACACGAAACTGTACGGAACTGCGTCTGGTGTGAACCGGCCCTTAGGGCTGGTTCACACCAGAGCATTTTATTCTGCATCAAAAACTCATAGACAGTGTTCAACATGGATTCCATTGGCCCTAGTTCACACCATTGCAGTGTGTTCAACTACAATCAACAAAAAAGGAACATGTTGCATTTATTCTGTATGGAACGCATCTGTAACACAGCAAAATGCATCGGAATGTACATGTCCTAAACCAGTGGAGGCTGTTGTTTTTGGGGGGGTGGCAAACCAACAACCCCCCACCTGCAGCTTTCATCAGCTCCTGTGTCTCCTCCCCTCCTCCTCGGCATCCAATAAGATTGCCTGTCCTTTCAGGCAATCGGATGATGGGTCTCAAAACCTGCTTCCTGATTGGCTGGGAGGAGGATCAGTGCTAGAATAACAAACATGGTTATTGTAATTCATTAATTCATTTGCTTTCTCTACGCCCTGAGCACACCCTATTTTGAAGCCTATTAGAGCCCCTGGCTATAATCAGGTGCTTCAAAAAACACCCACCCCCCCCCCCGTTGCAATCCATGGGCGGCCATGGATAGGGAGGCGGTGCCCTTGCGCCCCTGTCCTCAACTGTCCTCAATAGAGATAAATGAGAAAAAGAAGGGAAAATGCACTGCATAAAAAACACATCAGGAATGCACCGGGAGGCAAAAGCGCACATGCGGAAATACATCTGGTACGCATTGTGGAATTGCAGTGTGAACCGGCCCTCGGTGTATGCAAACGTCTGCATTTTCACAGTAAGCTCTTGGATTTGGGACCAATTTAATAGAAAGTTTCAAGCTCATATGTTTACTTGATTACATCTACTTACATCATCAGATTTTAATGTGTAAACAGTTACCAGCCATGTGTTTGGCACCATTCTTGTTATAATGTAAAACAGGATTAACTAAATCATTACTGTGTAAATCTTACTGAGCAAAACATAAATAGAACCTTTTGTACAAAATGTTATTACTGGAAGCTCAGTAGAGATATTGATTTTTTTTTTAATATTTTCTTATGCATTTACATTAATAAAAAGAAAATTCTGGCTCTGTTGTTTTGGTCTATTCCCTTTGTTGAGTTGAATGTTGAGAGATTTACCTTCACTTTTTATCCATGTGAGAAGAATAAGAAATACGGGGTGAATTTCAGTGAGCTGGATAGGAAAGCCACAGCAGGAATATGTGGTTGATAGCGTTTACACCTAATTAACAATAAGGCTCAAGATCATTATTATCTTCTCAAAAATATTTTATGTGGGCTAGACCTGCCTTCGACTAATTGTAATATTCTTTATTTTATTTTATTGGACAGTGGTCTTGAATAAAGGCATGCATCTTTGTAGCCTTTAAAGGACATCTGTCTAGAACACCATTAGAGAGATTTTCCCTTTCTTCCTGTCCCCATATCCACTAGTAAAGTAAAGTAGAATAAAATATCCAGTGGGGACACAGGTGGCAATAAAACCTGCCAGGGGTTCCAATTCCTCACCACGTGTGAAAAAATTGAGAAAGATTTTTTTAAATCCAACAAATTTGAAAGATTTTTGGCTGTAGTTCGTCTTTATGAACAAACTTTGTAAAGTAGAACAATCGTATTCTATATGGATTCATGTCCAATAGATACAGTGCCTTGAAAAAATTCATACCCCTTGAAATGTTCTACATTTTGTCATGTAATAATCAAAAACGTAAATGTATTTTATTGGGATTTTATGTGATAAACCAACGCAAAGTGGCACATAATTGTGAAGTGGAAGTAAAATGATAATCGGTTTTCAAATGTTTTTACAAATAAATATATGAAAAGCGTGGTGTGCATTTGTATTCAGCCCCTCTAAGTCAATACTTTGTAGAACCACCTTTCGATGCAATTACAGCTGCAAGTCTTTTTGGGAATGTCTCTACCAGCTTTGCACATCTAGAGAGTTAAATGTTTGACCATTCTTCTTTATAAAATAGCTCAAGCTCTGTCAGATTGGATGGAGAGCGTCCGTGAACAGAATTTTCAAGTCTTGCCACAGATTTTCAATTGGATTTAGGTCTGGATTTTGACTGGGCCTTTCTAACACACAAATATGCTTTCATCTAAACCACAGGTGTCAAACACAAGGCCCGTGGGCCGAATCCGGCCCTCCAGGCCATTTCAAGTGGCTCTTGCACCTCTCCTGCAGCTGCAGGAGAGCTCCAGCCCTCCTCTGGTCCTCCTCCAGACCCCTACTTTCTTCTTTTTAAGCAATGCATGCAGCTTCTTCCCAGTAGCAGCATGGTGCACTGTGATGTAAGGGAGAGTGGGGGACTCAACATCTGATGGTGTAAGTTTACATTGAAATATTAGTTTGTCTACCTGACCGTGGTTTGGTTTCAACAGAACCGCTAATTTTCCACTTCTTGATTAGAGTTTGAACACTGCTGATTGCCATTCTCAATTTATTGGGTATCTTTTAATATCCCTTTCCTGTTTTATACAGTTCATCTACCTCACAGATCCTTTGACAATTTGTTTGCTTTCCCCATGACTCAGAATCCAGAAACATCAGTGTAGCACTGGATGAAAGATGTAAGGGTCTGTCAGTGAGTCCAGAAACTCATTAACCTTTTATACACACACACACACACAAGTCACACTCCCTAAAAGGTAGGTACAAATATTGTGACCAAAGTAAAGGTGATATTTGTACCTACCTTTTAGGGAGTGCGACTGTGGGATATCCATCCCTGTGGGTGGGTGGGATAGGATGAGAGGGGTGGGGCTTGCATCACAGATGAGGATGGTTACCTTTGGCCTGTGCATGTTATCAGGCCTAAATCACCAGGGTATGTAAACTTTTGATCAGGGTCGTTTGGGTAGTTTATTTTGCCATTATGATTTAAAAAGAGTAAACACAGTTGATTGATAATAAATGGCTTGAGCCAAACACTAATGATGAGTGAAAGAAAAGTTTTTGTGTTATCATTTATATTCTCTGAAAAATGGCCAAGAAATCATCAATTCTGCCAGGGTATGTAAACTTATAAGCAAAACTGTATGCTAAGAGAGGGGCGGGGTCACCTGAAGGGTCTGGTATGGATTTTGAGGGGACCCCTACGTATTTTTTTTTTTACATTTTGGTTCAGGGTTTCCCTTAATATTCGTACTAGACCCAAAGGACCTGGTAATGAACTGGGGGGGGGGGGGGGGGGGGGGGAGCCCATGCTGTTTTTTTCAATTACTTTTATTTGTATTCCCGGAAACCCGACAATTCATTAAAGCCGCAAGAAGTTTTAAGTGACCTTTATTCCTTTAAAAATGCGCCAATTTACAGGAATACTATAGACACCCCCCAGGTACGAAATTGAAAGGAATATTTCACTTTTATTGTTTCACTTTAAGCATAATTAAAATCACTGCTCCCGAAAAAAAAAAAAATTGCATTGATACAAGTCCAGGTCCCCAAACACTTTTTATGACAATACCCTGCATATAAGCCCTTAAAATTAGCACTTTTGATTTCTCCCATAGACTTTTAAAGGGTGTTCCGCGGCTTTCGAATTTGCTGCGAACATCCCAAATTGTTCGCTATTCATCGAACACCCGATGTTCGAGTGGAACGTAACATTGGGCTTATCCCTAGTCTCTGAGGCCCCGTACACACGACCGAACATGTCCGCTGAATCTGGTCCGCGGACCAGTTTCCACGGACATGTCCGACCGTGTGTACGGCCTAGCGGACAGGTTTCCTGGCCTAGCGGACAAAAGTTTCTTAGCATGCTTAGAAACTTGTCCGCTGGAAACCTGTCCGTCGGACATGTTCGATGGTTAGTACGACTCATCGGACATGTCCGCTGGTTATGGCGTATAACCAGCGGCCCGAAATCCCGCGCATGAGTCGAATTGATTCGACGCATGCGTGGAAGCATTGAACTTCCGTGTTAGAGAACGTCTGTGTCTTCTATGTCACCACGTTCTCTGTCCGCTGGGATTTTGGTCTGATGGTGTGTACACACATCAGACCAAAAGCTCCCAGCAGACATGTCCGATGAAAACGGTCCGCGGACCGTTTTCATCGGACATGTCTCCTCGTGTGTACAAGGCCTCACATCCACCAGCTCCGTGATGTCATCATGAAGGAGTGGAAGAGGACTCCAGTGGCAAACTGTGAAGCTCTGGGGATCTCCATGCCCAAGAGGGTTAAGGCAGTGCTGGAAAATAAGGGTGGTCACTCAAAATATTGACACTTTGGGCCCAATTTGGACATTTTCACTTAGGGGTGTACTCACTTTTGTTGCCAGCAGTTTAGACATTAATGGCTGCGTTTAGGCGCATCATGCATTTTTTCTGGCAAAATGCTGCTGCTCCTGCCTCTTAATGTCTGTTAACACTTATATGTGCATGGACACCTAGGCTAAGATGCCTCTGGAAGCAGAGTTTAAAACACCCACTGTGCATAAGGGCATTAAACAGAGCTGTCAGGACCTGCTGATATCTTCTAGGAAGCCACACAGCAGAAGCATCTCTGTAACTGATCTTTTATGCTGTGACTTCACTGCAGACTTGGCTGGAAATAGAAGGCTTTAAAAAGCTCTGCAAACATCCTGTATAGAGGAAAGGACTTTCTGTACATGTGCTCAATGTTACACCTTACAAGTCCTGAACATAGTATAACATATCATAACAAGAAACAGAGAACAATTGAACATTTCTTGCCATTGCATTTCTCTATGGCTAGACATAAGTATTGCTTCTGACTGGAGAGGTGAACTCAAAATACACAGGTGAGAACCTTAGTGGATAAACATCAGGGGTAAATAATAAAAATGATGAAACAACATGTATGTGAAGCACACCGTAAATAATAAAGTCCCAACAAATGTGTAATAAAATATAGTCCAAGTAAAATGGGATAAAGTAAATAAAACTTCTTCCTGTTGAAGGGACACCAAATAATGTAAGTGGAGAAAAAGTTGCCTGTAGTCACTGTTGTAACTCTTCTAGAGAAAATGAATTGGGTACCCTTACCGGCTGTGGTGGACACACATGTCTTTCAACAGTGGGTCATATGGACTTAAAGGGTCACTAAAGGAAACATTTTTTCCTTTACCTTACTGCAGTCCTGGTTTCATGTCCTCATTGTTTGTTTTTGCTCTGATGTTGCTGTAATTTTTCTCTGTTCTGGACACTTCCTGGTTGTCTGTTTCCTGAGGACCACAGTACTGGGAGATTCTAGTTTCATTTTCCAAACCATCACTGCTCTATGGCTCTGTCTAGCACAGAGGCAGGATAACATGCAAAAACGAAACTAAATTCAAAAACGAAAGTAGATGCAAAAACGAAACTACAGGTACATTATATGATTGATTTTTATCTATTTTTAATACATTTTAACAGGAATCAGTTAACTACTATGTCTCTATACCCTGTAAACAGTCATTTCAGCAAAAAAAAAATTCCTTTACAACTCCTTTAAGGTCCTAGATGTTCTGGATCCTCTGTGAAATTGAGAAGACAGTCCGGATGGAACGGGTTCTAGAGTCCTCAGGTCCCAGATGCCGGATCAAGGGGTACAGTGAAAGTCCTGTCGGGGTAAACTCAAATTGGACGCACACCGGAGTAGTTCCTCATGAACTCAAACGGGAAAATATAGAGCAAAAAAAAAAAAAGCTCCACATGGTGCAGGTCAACCAAAACTAATGGTTTTATTGAAAACAGGTCATACATCAAATGACTGGTAAAAAAATGTTATCACAAATCATAAAAGGATAAAAAGCAATGTGGGGTGCAGTAAATGCTCTTCCTACACGTTTCGACTCGAGTGGTCTTTAACTGGTCCCAAGTGTCCTTATTAAAAGTCAGCAGCTACAGTGTTTGTAGCTGCTGACTTAAAAAAAAAAAACTGTGGCTGGAACACTGCTTTAAATAATATCTGGTAGAAGGTGTGGACCGTATGGGACTTAGGAACACCCCAAAAAATGCCTTTTTAGATGCAGAGCTCAAGCAAACAACATAGGGAAAAGTAGCATCTCTCTGCACAGCACAGTGGATGGAAATTCTGTGCATGCAGAGGGAATGCATACTAGAAAGAAACAAATCCATCATCCTGACACATGCTGAGAATTTACCACTTCAGCCCCAGAGGATTTGGCTGCCAAATGATTGGGCCACTTTTTGCGATTCGGCACTGCATCGCTTTAACTGACAATTGTGTGGTCGTGCGACGTGGCTCCCAACCATTTTTTTCCCCCACAAATAGAGCTTTCTTTTGGTGGTATTTGATCACATTTGCGTTTTTTATTTTTTGCGCTTTAAAAACAAAAAAAGAGCGTACATTTTGAAAAAAAAGCAATATTTTTAACTTTTTGCTACAATAAATATCCCCCGAAAATATATATAAAAAAAAATGTTTTCCTCAGTTTAGGCCGATATGTATTCTTCTACATATTTTTGGTAAAAAAAATTGCAATAAGCCTTTATTTATTGGTTTGCGGAAAAGTTATCGCATCTACAAAGTAGGGGATAGTTTTATGGCATTTTTATTGTTAATTTTTTTATTAGTAATGACAGCGACCAGCAATTTTTATCGTGACTGGGACATTATGGCAGACACATCGGACACTTTTGATGCTATTTTTGGACCATTGTCATTTATACAGCAATCAATGCTATAAAAATGCACTGATTACTGTGTAAATGACACTGGCAAGGAAGGGGTTAACCATTAGGGGGCGAAGAAAGGGGTTAAGTGTGTCCTAGGGAGTGATTCTAACTGTGTGGGGGCTGGGCTACCTGTGACGAGACATTGATCACTGCTCCCGATGACAGGGAGCAGTAGATCACTGTCCTGTCACAAGGCAGAACAGGGAAATGCCTTGTTTACACAGACATCCCCCTGTTCTGCAGCTCCGTGACACGATCGCCGGACATCGAGTCCGCGGGTCCCACGGGCCTGGTCATGGAGCTTGCGGCAGGGGCGCGCACGCCCGCAAGGTGGCAAATTTAAAGGGACATACATGTACCCCCATTTGCATGCCCAGGGCCGCCATCAGGGGGGTACAGGCAGTACACCTCTAAGAGGCCTGGATAGCAACCCCCTTTTTTTTGTAAGGGGCCCAGATGACAACCCCCTTTTTTTTGTAAGGGGCCTGGCAGTCCCCAGGGCCCCGGATGGCAACCCCCCCTTTTTTAATTTTTTTTTTATATATTTTCTATTTCTTTTTATTAAAGGGCCCAGAGGTCCCCCCCCCGTTTCTCAATTCACAGCCCCCCCGCTTCTCAATTTTCTCAATTAGCGGCGGCACCCCCCCGCCTCTTAACTTGCGGCGGCAGCACCCCCTCCCCTGGTTCTCTGCTCCAGGGGCCGCATGCCTGATGCTGTGTTAGGCCCCGTACACACGGTCGGACAAAACCGATGAGAATGGTCCGACGGACCGTTTTCATTGGTTCACCTCTGAAGTGGCCGTACGGCCTGATATGTGTACACACCGTTAGTCCAAAATCCGATCGGGTCAGAACGCGGTGACGTCAAACACACGACGTGCTGAATAAAACGAAGTTCAATTCTTTCAAGCATGCGTCGACTTGATTCTGAGCATGCGCGGGTTTTAAACCGATTCTTTTCTGTACTAACCATCGGTTTGGTCCGATCAGGCAGCGGTCCATCGGTTCGGTTTTGAAGCATGTTTTAAAATTTTGGCCCGAAGGAAAACAAACCGATAGCCTATACACACAGTCGGTTTGGTCCGATGAAAATGAACTTCGGTTCATTCTCATCGGACCAAACCGACCGTGTGTACGGGGCCTAAGGGGCCCCATAATTCCTGATGGTGGCCCTGTGCCTGCCTGTGCCATTCTGCCGACGTAAATGTTTGTGCGGCAGTTGGCAAGTGGTTAAAAGGTTTTGAGCATGTACCGGGTTATAGTAGATGTGTTAAATGCTGGCTGAGCACTCCCCTTTGTTCCTGTATGTATAATAGAACACTCTGGATATTGAGGCTCCTGGTGTACCCAGGAAATAAATAAAGGTGGCATACAAATGCAGACTGGTGACTGGTATACAGCCTCATGGGTTTTACTTTAAAGACAGGCATTTGTATTAATTTGTTACTCATTGTTACTCATTGTCGTATAAATATATTTGCATTAAAAGCTGAATGATATTTGCTTTAAAACTTACCTTTTGGCAAATATTACTTAAAGAAACATGCATAGTTTTGAAAGATGATTTTTCTGTTCTGGAAAACATGAACCAGCTGAACAACGTCAGGGTATGAAGCCCTAAATAAAATAGACATTGAAAGGTAGCATGAGAATGTGAAATAAAATGCTGTCTGTATAGTATTTTTACCTCTCTCTGTGTTAATCAAATAAGAGAAACAGGCAGAGCGTTTGTGTAGGGAAGAAAATGCAGACAGTGTAAAATGAAGCATTTATAACTAATGAGCTATACTGACTTCACTCATATTAAGACCAATAGCTTTCTTCCAAGAAAATGGGAGTGTTTGTAGAAGTGTCTGTGGAGATTCTAGGAAATTGTCAGGCTTGTATGGAAAGAAAAAAAAATAGAAATTCCAAGAAACTGGAGCGATTGTAGGAAAAATACGTTCAAATAAATGAGGATACTCGGAAAAGGAAACAAAGGTTTTCTCTTTTATTTTTTACATGATTGGCTGAGTGTGTTGCGCGCTGATTATATTACGGCACAAGATATTTCTATAATCTCTCAAGCAAAAGTGAATGAACCTCTTCTGCCACAAAGCCAATAGAATCTAAGCCCTGCTGTGTAATGCCCCGTACACACGACCGGATTTTCCAAAGAAAAAAGTCCGATCGTGTGTGGGCCCCATCTGACTTTTTTCCGTCTGTGTTTAGAAATAGATAATGTTTATTTTTTGGAAAAAAACAAACAAAAGGAAATTCCTATCGTCTGTGTGGAACTCCGACGGAGAAAAACCCCACGCATGCTCAGAAGTCGACGCATGCTCGGAAGCATTGAACTTCATTTTTCTCGGCTCATCGTAGTGTTGTATGTCACCGCGTTTTGGACGGTCGGAATTTAGTCTGACAGTTTGTATGCAATGGAAGTCAGCTTCATCGGAATTCTGATCGTGTGTACGCGGCATTAGACTTACAGCCGTACCACCTATAATTATATTTAGCCATAACATTACAGTGTCTTGCAAAAGTATTCACCCCCTGTTTGAGGATTTGCATAATTAAATTTACAGAACATGCCCACAATTTAAGATTTTTTTTTTTTTTATTGTGAAGCAAACAACAAATAGGACAAAATTACAGAAAGTCAATCTGTAGAACTATTCATCCCCCTAAAGCCAATACTTTGTAGAGCCACCTTTGGCTCCAAGTCGCTTTGAATAAGTCTCTATGAGCTTGCCACATCTTACCACAGGAATTTTTGCCCATTCCTCCTTGCAAAACTGCTCCAGCTCCTTCATGTTGGATGGTTTGCGCTTGTGAACAGCAATCTTTAAGTCTGACCACAGATCTTCTATTGGATTGAGGTCTGGGCTTTGACTAGGCCATTCTAACACATTTACACGTTTGCCCTTAAAGCGGGGGTTCACCCCCAAAAAATGTTTTAACATTACATTCAGCCGAGTTGTCAGAATGACAATCGGCTGTTTTTTTTAATTTCATTGCCGTACATACCGTATTTTCACCGCCGCTTCCGGGTATGTAATGTGCGTGACTGGACGTTCCTAATTGATTGACATCCTTCCGACCGGCGCATACAGCGCGTCACGAGTTGCCGAAAAAAGCTGCACTGTGAGTCGACTCTATACGGCGCCTGCGCACCGACATTCGGCTTCTTTCGGCAACTCGTGACGTGCTGTATGAGCCGGTCGGAAGGATGTCAATCAATTAGGAACGACCAGTCCCGCACATTACATCCCCGGAAGCGGCGGTGAAAATACGGTATGTACGGCAATGAAATTAAAAAAAACAGCCGATTGTCATTCTGACAACTCGGCTGAATGTAATGTTAAAACATTTTTTTTGGGGTGAACGCCTGCTTTAAATCACTCAAGTGTTGCTTTAGTGTTTGTGGTCATTGTCCTGCTGGAAGTTGAACCTCCGTCCTAGCCTCAAATCACACACAGAGTGGTACAGGTTTTGCTCAAGAATATCCCTGTATTTAGCACCATCCATCTTTCCCTCAACTCTGACCAGTTTCCCAGTCCCGACTGCTGAAAAACATCCCCACAACATATTTTTCTAATTTTACTTCACCAATTTAGACTATTGTGTTCTGATCCATCACATATAATTCAGATTAAAAAAACATTGAACTAAAGGCTGTAATGTAAGAAAATAGGTAAAAATCCAAGGGGGGTGAATACTTTTGCAAGGCACTGTATGACCACTGACAGGTAAAGGGAATATCTCATTACAATGGCAACTGAAAATTGGTGGGATACATTGGGCAGCAAGTAAACATGTTGTCCATGAAGTTAATGGGGTGAGAGCAGGAAAAAATGGTCATCGCAGTTTGTCGTGTATGGGGCTGTGAAGCCCGTGGTGACCCATGTCCACAGCCAAAAGCTTCTACAATGGTCACATGAAAATGAGAACTAGACTATGGAGCGATGGAAGAAGGTGGCCTAGTCTGAAGAATCATGTTTTCTTTTACTTCATGTGGATGGCCGGGTGCGTGTGCATCACTTACCAGGGGAAGAGATGGCACCAGGATGCATTATAAGAAGGCAAGTTGGCGGGGGCATTGTGATACTTTGGGCACTGTTCTTCTGGGAAACCTTGGGTCCTGCCATTCATGTGGATGTTATTTTGGTGTCCATGCCTCAATGGGTCAGGGCTGTTTTAGCAAAAGTGGTCCATACTCAATAATAGGCAGGTGGTCATAATGTTATGGCTGATCGGTGTACTGTATACCACCAGCTGTACAACACTTTGGAATATGGCCTTCTTTAATTCCATGGATTAAATATAATGGTCATTTGTACTTTGTTCTGTGCATGCATTTCAATTATTTTTTTTGATATAAAATGCACCTTTAAATGGTTTATTGATCAGATCTATACACGTCCTAAAATAAGTGGTTCATCTCTAAAATATGAATTTTTGGGAGGTATGTGATCTTTGTCCTAGTTTACTGTATTAGAAACACAGTGCTCAGAATTGTAACATTTTCCGTTACAAGTAGAGGAAGATGTTACCTTATAAGCCACAAAGAATTTTATCTTTTACACTCCCTAATGAATATATTGTTTCAGGAATAAAATTATAACAGTCTTGGAAGCACAAGGTAAATCTTTCATTAGTATAAAACCAGAATCAGCTTTGTTGGCCAAGTATGCACAGCATACAAGGATATTGTTTTTGGTTTTTGGTTTAGAAGTATTAAATGTCTCTCAGTGTGCTTTGCACATAGATAATAGATAAACATGTATGCAAATGTGTACACCCAGCCACGTGCATGCACATACAGTATCTCACAAAAGTAAATACACCCCTCACATTTTTGTAAATAATCTATTTCACGTGACAACACTGAAGAATTGATACTTTGCTACAATGTAAAGTAGCGGGTGTACAGCTTGTATAACAGTGTAAATTTGCTGTCCCCCTCAGAATAACTCAACACACAGCCATTCATGTCTAAACCGCGCAAATTCTTTGAGGATTCGAAAAAAAAAGTTACGGCGGCGTAGTGTATCTTAGATACGCTGCGCCCGGCGGAGATATGCGCCGAGGTACGTGAATCTGCCCAAATGTTTTTCTCAACGTGATTCTTGTCAAGCCTGCCTTGCCTACACACGATTGTGAAAAAAAAAAATGCTCGAGCAAATCGAGCAAAAATGTGAGGGGTGTACCCACTTTTGTGAGATAGTGTATGTAATAATACACCCACAGCAGTAACAATAGTTAAAAATAATTATTACTTTACTACAGAGCCCCAAATCCCAAGAATTTGCCAATTTTTATTGAATTTCTATATGTAAATATAAATGGTAACTGAATGAAGACTACAGTCCACGTTAAACGGAAACTTCACTTAAAAGGGAAAGTTTCACTTTTTCGAATCCTCCCACCCTAGTTTTGGAGTTTTTTTTTTTAGGGAGCGGGTACCTATTTCTGCCAGGTACACTGTCCCGCTTTCGCTCAGATCGCCTTGGCTCCCAGGAGGCTGCGGGTCATTCACAAAGCGCAGCGTGACTCGCACATGTACAGCGGGGAGGTGAAGACGAAGAACCAGCCAGGGTGACGACAGTGCTGGATCCCTGGGATAGTAAGTTTGTGCTTATTAAAAGTCAGCAGCTACAGTATTTGTAGCTGCTGATGTATAATTTTTGGCTTTACATGATATCTGAGAATCCTCTCCAAAGAGATTAACATGAAAATGCATGAAAGGTGGCTATTGTTGGGCTGACCCAAGACTGGTATTACTCAAAATGCTTTTAATTATGCAGGTTTGGCTTCAACCAGCCAACCTGTTTTATTTTCTCGGATTTAGTTGGATGTTTTCTGAAACAATAAAAAAAAAAATTGAATTCAACCCTTGAACACAGAGCAGTTAACCGATAACATCATACAAAAGTACTGTCAATACTGTTCACCTTTATCAAAAAACTGCCTATGCAGCTAAGGGACGTCTGTAGATAAAAACAAAGGCCCGGATTCACAAAGATTGGCGTTTCTTTAGAGCGGCGTAGCGCATCTGATATGCGCTACGCCGACGTAACCTAGAGTGGCTCGTACTGTATTCACAAAGCACTTGCTCCCTTTCTTACGCCGGCGTAACGTAAAATGGCCGGCGTAAGCCCCGCCTAATTCAAAGTAGGCTGGTAGTGGGCGTGTTGTATTATAATGAAGCCTGACCCCATGTAAGAGCATGGCCGAACGAACGGTGCATGCGCGCGCATGCTCAGAATCACGTCAAATTTACTCCCTAGGATACGCCGGGATCATTCATGCGATGTGAACGTAACCTACGCCCAGCCCCATTCACGTACGACTTACGTAAACAACGTAAAATACGACGGCTGTTCCGACGTTTACGACGTCCATACCTTAACATGACTTACCCGTGCTTTATGAGGGGTAAACTTACGCCGGACGTACGCCTTACGTAAACGGCGTAGCTTACTGCGACGGGCGCAAGTACGTTCGTGAATCGGCGTATCTAGATCATTTACATATTCAACGCGTAAATCTACAGAAGCGCCCCTAGTGGCCAGCAGAAATATGCACCCAAGATACGACGGCGTAAGGATCAAGCCCAAATTCAGGCGTATCTGGTTTCGAGAATACGGCACAGAGATACGACGGCGCATCCTACAACTTACGTGGCGTATCAACAGATACGTCGACGTAAGATGTATGTGAATCCGGGCCACACTGTCCAGCTCTGACTAAAGTTGAATAATGCCCTTGCTATGGGTGTAAGCCATTTACGTCCCGCCATTCGAATAGAACTTCCCATTTTATAGTGCCGTTGTATGTGTTGTCGTATGTGTTGTACGTCACCGCGCTTTGCTCGAGCGTTTTTTTTTTCATGAACGTGTGTATGCAAGGCAGGCTTGAGAGGAATCACGACGAATCACGTCGAGAAAAACTTTGTTTTTTTTGCATGACAGGAAAAACGGTTGTGTGTACGCGGCATTACTGGAAAACTCCCATGAAGTTGCTAGGATGTGCTAAGTCTGCTCACCTCCATCATCACAGTTGAGCATTCAGACGTTGAGCTCAGAGCTACTGGGGGAGAGACAGAGCATGTGAGGGATCCGAATCAGGCCTCGTACACACGACACGACAAAAACCAGCAAGAAACTTGCTGGGAGATATTTTTTTGCTGAGGAAACCGGTCGTATGTACATTTTCGTCGAGGAAACTGTCGAGAACCTTGACGAGCCAAAAAGAGAGCAAGTTCTCTATTTCCTCGACGGGAGTCTGATTTGGCTCGTCGAGATCCTCGACGGGTTGGTTTTCAACAAAAAACGTGGACGTCTGTATGCTAAGAAACCCCCGCTTGCTCAGATTAAAGTATGAGACGGGAGTAAAAGTAGCATTTGTAATGGAGATAACACATTTTTAAAGCTGTAACAGACTGAAAAGTGAAAATCGTCTCTTACCAAACTTTTATTTAACACGCAAACACATGAAATTGGCAAAAGCAGCCCCAAGAGTTTAGCCAGTGGAATCGAACTTCCCCTGCCGTTGTATGTGTTGTATGTCACCGCGTTTGAGAACAAGGAGATTTTGGCTTGACTGTGTGTACGCAAAGCAAGCTTGTCGAGTTCCTCGACAAGCCTAACAAGGAACTCGACGAGGAAAACGATGTGTTGCGCCCGTCGAGTTTCTCGGTCGTGTGTACGAGGCCTCAGAGAAGGAGTTTACTCCTGTGATGGTGGAGGCGAGCAGTACTAACCCTCTAAATGTGCATAGCGCATAAGTCTCAACCGACACAAAGAATCTCTCTCTAATTTAGCCCTGTGACTGTAATTTTCAAATCTCTAGGGTTCCGCTAAAATAACTGTAATTGATTTTATTAAATAAAAAAGTATACTTAGCCTGGTGTTTTCTGGCTTTGAGAATTGAGCATATAGAGTTCTACAATATTCTATTTGTTCAAGTGACCTTAAATGCTCTGTGTGGAATGACTGGTACAGCATGGAGGGTTATGTATATACAGCTGTCACAGACCAGGTGGATTCAGACAAATTATTGTGCTAACGTGGCTTAATTTAACAGGCATGCCTTGCAAATGTTCAGGGATACACAATCAAAACACAACATTTCAAGAAAGCTGTCACTCATATACTTTGAGGCCCCTTTCCCACTTTATGGATTAAATAGCTGTTTAATAAAATAAAGATATGGTCCCACATCATGCAGTAAATGTGCAGCTGGTAGGGTTGGTTACAGTCATGTTTCAATTTGTCTATGTGAAGTAGCTGAATGTCACTTTTCAGCCACACCAAGTTTATATGCTTGCAATGTAACTTTATATAGCAAACTATGCAATCACTATATTATCAAAAGTATTGGGACACCTGCCTTTACATGCGTATGAACTTTAATGGCATCAGACTCTTAGTCCGTAGGGTTCAATGTTGAGTTGGCCCACCCTTTGCAGCTATAACATCTTCAACTCTTCAGGGAAGGCTGTCCACAAGGTTTAGGAGTGTGTCTATGGGAATAAAGTGGCGAGTGCTTTTGCGCTAATATGGAACCCTCAATGTGAAATAACCAAAACAAAATAAATACAGTGCAGCAAAACCTAATAGTGTTTACAATACACAAATACAGAGATAAATAATAAATGGGATTCTGCGCAACGTATCATACAAACATGGTATGTGTAAACATAAACTTTGAGCTGTGGAAGTATATTATTTTATCTATGTTATATATTGATTTGATTATTCGATGTAATTGGCCCAATGTGCAGTTTTTATTTATTACATGCCATGGTAATATTCATTACACTGTCTGTATTGGCTGCACTCCGCCGTTCCTTCAGATGTATACTTCCCATGTATACACTGAGGCCGAGTCACTCATTATCACTAGCGACTTGCATTGCTGTGCGTCCCATTGAATGGGCATAGCATATATAGCGCTGTGGACTCCAACAAAATGGCCACGATACTATTTCTGGTTTCCGGATTTATAAACAACACCATTACCGCCAATCAGGTTCCCCAGACGAAGACACGTGATCCCGTGTCGTAACGCGTAGGGATTGGACAGACATACACCTGAAGTGACGTAAGCTGGCGCTGAGGACGCCGCTCGTTTTTAAACCACTGCATGATTTTAGTTTGTTTTGATGTAAGCACAGGTTTTTCTTTAATAAAATACCCCTGAGTCTTACTGTACTTCACCATTGGAGTCCCCTTCTTTTGTCCTCTCTCTCTCTCCACCCGGGTCTGAGTACCGTTTGGATTGGCCGAGGAGACGCTCCATCAGTTTCAAAGGAGGATTGGCTGAGATCATCCATAGAGCACTGCCAGTAAGGATTCTATTTGATGCCCTTTACTATCGGCCTGGAGGTAAGAGTCCTGTGAGCCCAGTGAGGGATACTATCATTCATCTGTCAATTACCTTTATCTGATTGAGTGGAAATTCAGCAACACCAGTATTTCCATCTGGCAGTTTATTCATAGATTTTTAGGATTTTTTGCACTTTATCACTTTATTATTCCCATTTGTCATTTTGTCATTATTCATTTATGGGACTTTTTTGCACTGCATTGCTTATTTTAAGTACTTGTGCACTTATTATTTATTGAGCTTGTGAGCTGTCCTATTATTATTATTATTATTATTATTATTATTATTATTTTTTCATTCACACAGAATCATCATTCACTTACCACCTGGAGTTTATTTAGATTATTTTTGTTTATGTTTACACATACCATGTTTGTGTGATACGTTGCGCAGAATCCCATTTATTATTTGTGTCTATGGGAATGTTTGACCATTCTTCCAGAAGTGCATTTCGGTTTTTGCACTGTATTATCTCACTGTGATTTACTCACAAACATTAGCATTTTCATATATTTTTCATTAGGATTACACATTCAAGTTATAGATGAAACATACTGCTAAGAAACTAATCATATATTTCAAAAAGAGTCTAATAAAAGAAATGTATATAGCTTTGAGTAAAGTTTTTTGGATATTTATTATAGCAAAAAGTAAAAAAATATATAGATTTTTTTAAATTGTTGCTCTTTTTATTTTTATAGCGCAAAAAATGAAAAACCGCAGAGGTGATCAAACACCACTAAAAAGAAAGCTCTATTTGTGGGGAAAAAAAAGACATCAATTTTGTTTGGGGGTGCGCAATTGTCAGTTTAAGCAACACAGTGCTGTATCGCAAAAAAATGTCCTGGTCGGGAAGTGGGTAAATCCTTCCAGGGTTGAAGTGGTTAAAAAATAAATAAATAAATAATTACATCAATAAGCACGTGTCAGTAAAGCTACCGAAACAGGCAACAGGGATCTTTGAATCTGACACAAGCCATTTTAAAGCACCATACCACCAGAAAAGTGTTGTTAGGGATTTACTAAATTCCCCTGGCTATCTTCTGCACTTTATCTTTAGGAATCCCCTAATACTCTATAGCAAACATTTTATGGGGTTACTCTGCGTTTACTGTTCATTTATAACAATGTGATTTTATATATATGAACTCCATAAACCATAAGTTTAAAAATGAATAAACTTTACTTTATTTTATTAGACTCTTTTTGAAATATATGATTAGTTTCTTAGCAGTATGTTTCATCCCTAACTTGAATGTGTAATCCTAATGAAAAACATATGAAAATGCTAATGTTTGTGAGTAAATCACAGTGAGATAATACAGTGCAAAACGTCAGTATTGTGATGTATAAAAAGGTTTATTTTATAGCCTTTTTATTATTTTTTTATTTTCAAAAATGGTGCTTTAACAGGTAAAGGAATGTGAAACAAAGGGGGAGGGTAGAGGGATTTAATAAAAACCATAAAACAAAATCAGTCATATAGTCTCAGTGCTTTGTGTCATAAAATGATGCACGTACAGGTAAAAAAAGTATGGAACATAGAGGTTGTATCATCACGTACATACATGGCTGCTTTTTTTAAATCATATTTTTAAAAGCGCCGGCGTATCTTCTTTCTGTATTCAGAAAGCAAGATACGCCAGAATTTCCCTAAGATCCGACCGGCGTAGGTGTCTTACACCGTCGTATTTTAGGCTGCATATTTACTCTGGCCGCTAGGTGGCGCTTCCGTATATTTCCGCGAGGAATATGCAAATTAGGTATTTACGTCGATTCAGAAACGTACGTCCGCCCGGCGCATTTTTTTACGTCGTTTACGTTAGGCTTTTTCCGGCGTAAAGTTACCCCTGCTATATAAGGAGGATCCTATGTTAAGTATGGACGTCGTTCCCGCGTCAAATTTTGAAAATTTTACGTCGTTTGCGTAAGTTGTTCGCGAATAGGGCTGTACGTAAGTTACGTTCACGTCTAAAACAATGACGATTTGCAGCGTAATTTCGAGCATGCGCACTGGGATTTTTTCACGAACGGCGCATGCGCCGTTCGTAAAATACGTCAAATACGTGGGGTCACAGTGAATTTAAATAAAACACGCCCACATCATCCACATTTGAATTAGGCGGGCTTACGCCGGACCACAGACGTTACGCCGCCGTAACTAAGGGCGCAAGTTCTTTCTGAATACGGAACTTGCGCCCTAATTTACGGTGGCGTAATGTACCTGAGATACGTTACGCCACGCTGATAGATACACCAATGTATCTGAATCCGGCCCCAGGAATCTAACACTTAACCTCTCTATTACTGTAAAGAAAAAATTAGTATACATACCTTTTGGAAGCCGATCTGACCCGCTCTGACCGATCTCCAGCGCCGGAAGCTCTGCAGAGCACACGGACAACAACCACTGTGAAATGAATGGGAAGTGACGTCACCTATAGAGTTACTATGGGGCTTCCATTGTCCTCCATCTCTGCACCGGCCTCCACAAAGAAGCCACGGCTGACAACTCAGCGTGGAATCCGGTCGGAGCGGTTCAGAGCAGCTTCCAAAAAGGTATGTATACAGTTTTTTTCTTTACAGGGCTAAATAGGTTGGTGTTAGATCCCTGGTGTCTATAGATGTAGGGTTTTTAGATTTTGCATGGAATTCAATTTTAAAATCGGTGTAGCTGTGCAGTGCTCATTCATTCACAGCAATTGGGTGAGGAGAAAATTCTGGAGAGCCGCACTCAAAATCAATGCCTTTATTAAAAAGAGGCAATAATCTAAAAAATGCAAGCCACAGCAAACAACGGAATACAGGAGCTGACGCATTTCACACTTTTAAATGTGCTTATTCATAGCTATGAGAGCTATAGGCAGTGTCTGCTGGAATGTGACATTGCAGTGGATCACGAGTGCAATGCTTGCAGGCTCATATGTGAAAAAATAATATATATATATATTTTTAACCTGTAAAGTCATGTGCATTTTTTTTATTCATCTTTTTTACCAAGGGTGTAGCATTTAAACTACAGCAATATTGTATAGAGGGCAAAATACCAGTGTCCTGTTATCTCATTAAAATGCCGTAATTTATAGTAAAATTACATAATTGTGTAATCATCACTATGCCTTCATGTTAGTATTGTTTGTTTCACTATACTTCTGCCAATACATTGTACTTCTCTTTTAGCATGTGTTTTCAGCATACTGACAAGCCTTTTCTGGATCACAGATTGTGCCTGTAAAAATTTATAATATAAATTATAGAATGCAAAATATAGTACAAAATGAAAAAAATAAATCATCATTGTGAGCTCTGTCGATGAAGAATTTACTCCTTTCGAGAAAAATCAGTCTTTAGTAGATGCTTTTTTTCCTGAAATAAACCATTATTTCCATAGCTGATCAGTCATGTAAAATAATCTATTTCTTTGAATCGTGCCATTTTTTCCTGGAAAGCAGGAAACGGTAAAGGGTAAAGCAGTGAAATGTATGCTGTTACATTTAAAGGTCCCGTGTGTTAGTTTAATGTTTCTAGGGAACGCAGGCCTTTTCTTTTTTCTCAGAATCCATTCTCTAGGAAATGGCAAGTGCTGCTAGGGCAGCATATAAATGTAGCAGCAGCTCTCCCAGTAACAGTTGATGAGTCAGCTCTGTATTATTTTACATATGACAGTGGTAACACTATGCAGGTTTGCATTCTTACATGCAATGTACTCTTAATTGTTTTCCAGGAATCCCCAGACTGAGCTTAAAAAAAGGAATTGACTGCGACAAAAATAAATCACCAATGGATACCAAATTTAAATCAATGTTATGTTAAGTATGTGGGTAAATCAGCAATGAATTTTCAAATCAAGATCTCGATGAACACATAAAAATAATACTACAGCAATGTTGTAGCATGTAAGATATCAACACATTTATTTTATGCATTTAATTAAGGTTTAGCTCTCAGTTGTTTTCTCCAAGTTTTGATACATTTAAAAAAAAAATATAACTAACTAAATAAGGACAATGTAGTAAATAAGTGCATATAAAGTAAACCAAACTATGTAAGCGAAACGGATGATCCTTGACCGACAGCAGCTCTCACAACAATGCACACTTCATAAAAAAAAATTAAAAAATCAGGATCTCCATCTCAGAGGTGCTGCTCATTTGCCAGTTTGCATGGCTGAGGAATACAATTAAGCAGGCTGGGTAGTGGATGTGGTTGAGCCCATAGTGAGGGGTGAAAGCTCAAAAATGCACATGATAGACCCTGGAGGGTCTTGGTAAGCAGATATACTTACCCTGTCTATCCTGTGGGGAACACAGAATGCGTCTTCACAAATTGAACATTGGATCAGCCCACATTTTGAGTTCACTTTATGGATGTGGAATTGAGACATTTGGACTATTACCGTATATACTCGAGTATAAGCCGACCCGAGTATAAACCGAGGCACCTAATTTTACCACAAAAACTGGGAAAACGTATTGACTTGAGTATAAGCCTAGGGTGTCCATGTGCATACCTCACTGTGCCCATGCCTCACTGTGCCCATGCCTCACTGTGTCCATGACTAGACTGACTTTAACCTGGGAGTCTATGGAAGCGGTGCCCATATTTGAAAAATCGGTGCTCCCCAGCTGTAGGTCCTCCAGACAACAAGCATTGCACACTTGTAGAGGAGAAATGGGGCTATAGTTGTGTCAAGTTTCAGGTCCAGGGGACCTGCGACCGGCTGGTACCAGGTACCCAAAGTCCGGGAAATCATGCGCAAAAAGGGGAACACAAAATGTGCTGAAAAACTCGGCTTATACTCGAGTATATATGGTAATAATAAAAATATTTTTTCACGTTTTCATCTTTATTGCATTATAGTAGATGTTTTTTTGCACTTTAATCATTAAGGTCATGGTTTGACAGCACTACACATTTTCATTTTAAATAATGACAATACCTTGTCAAACTGTAGGGGGGAGGGGGTTTTGACAGGTACCGGCTCCCACTTTCGGCTGAGTTTGCCATGGTGAACTGAGGCGGAAGTTCACCACCCCCCCTACTTCCCCTGCAGCCTTCTGGAACACTTCACAGGTCCCAGAAGACAGCCCATTCACAAAGCACAGCGAGATTTACGCATGCGCTGTAGGAAACCAGCTGTAAAGCCATGAAGCTTCACTGCCGGTTTTCCTTAGTCAGGATGGCGGTGCCAGGACCCGATAGCCAATTGAAGGTGAGGACACCGCTGGATGCCTGGACAGGTAGGTGCCCTAATATTAAAAGTCAGCAGCTACAGTATTTGTAGCCGCTGCCTTATTTTGGGGGGGGGGGAGCCTGAAGCTCCTCTTTAAAGTGGATGTAAACACACTCCTTTCTAAATTACTGCCATAGTGGTCATCTATAAGGATTTACATGCCTCCGGTATGTATCCTTACCTGTCAAATGTCTCTGCACTGTTTGTTGAGACATGAAAAACTGTAGATTCTGTGGGTGGGTCTGTTGTCTGGAGCTCAGTGGGTGATGTGATGTCAGTAGACTCCCTGCCCACCTCTACACTCCCCTTGTCAACATGCATTTTCTCCTGTGTATTTCTTACACTGGACTTATGTTATGATCACTAACATCCAGTCAAAACCCAGAAAAGTCATTACATGACTTTAGCATGCCCAATCATGCTGACGTGTGGAGCAGCCAATCCTGGGAAAGCTGTAGAAGAAAAAATGCGGGGATCTAAAGTACACATAATTCCTGAGATACGTAAATCACTTGTCACTCACAGCAAGGGGGAAGAACGGCCTCATATTTCTCTGTGTGTCAGTTTTTATCTTGCTGAAAAAAGAAAAGAGGATTGCTCAGAGCTGGATTAACGCTTTGTGGCAAGACTGGGCACAGATGACATGAAATCCTATACTGTACAAGCCTTAATAAAAAAAAAAATTCAGGTTTACATCCACTTTCCCTACCGTTGGACATCATACGACGTCCTTGACTTTCGGGAGAGATATATGAATGATGCCTGCAGCTACAGGCATCAATCAGATATCATTCTTTGCAGCCTGCGATTCTGTGCACCATAAGAATGATCATAACGGCAGTTCCGCCACTTGATCGTTCTTATAGGGCATGGAAGGGGACGTCCCATCCGGTGCTTCCCTGGGCTCTCCCGTGCCATCGGGGGCCCAGAGAATGAATCGGCGGGTGCTGGCTCACGACGATAGAGATTTCCAAAGACCAAATGGTCACCAGTCATCTCTATGACTGTCGGAGGCCCGGGCGTGACGTTATGACGTTCCCGGAAGTATGTCAGCATGGGATCTGTGAATTTTTTCCCCAATCTTATGCTTTCCATGCCTGGAGGAGAGATGTGAGGTCTTATTGACCCCGCCTCTCTCCATAAAGAGGACCTGTCACAATAGATTCCTATTACAAGGAATGTTTACATTAAAAAAAATAACAAAAAAATAATATTTTTTAAATGCCCCTGTCTCCAGTAGCTCGCGCTCAGAAGCGAATACAAACGTAAGTCCCGCCCACATATGTAAACACCGTTCAAACCACACATGTGAGGTATCGCCGCATCGTGTGCAACAATTTTAGCACTAGACCTCCTTTGTAACTCTAGAGTGAAAAAAATAAGCTGCGACTAAAAAATGTTATACAATATAAACAACAATATACAAAAAAAGAAGAAGTCGCGCTAATTATGATAAGTAATAAGATGCGCTAAAACCAGTGCAAACCATATGAAATCAATTATTGACATCAATAAACGTGCTGTGAACAAATTGAATGGTGAATGTAATGACACAGTTGTGGATGTGACCACAATCAACGAAGCAGTCCAACATATGCAAGTGTTCACATTCAATGATCTCCCAGTGAAAAAATGTATCCACAAACGATCCTGGAAAAAGTGATGACAGAAGCACCTCCACCACGATCAGACACTGACTCTTACCAGAAATATATGATCTCTAAATTATAGGAGATCAAAACCAGCCAGATGTCCTACATAGACAAAAGGGCAAAAATATATAAATTAAAAGGGCAAAGAGATGGGCAGATCACCCCGCACTTCCACCCCTTATCTTATATAAAAAAGTAAATACCATAAAAATCTTTTATATAAATACTTAATTAAAAGACATAAAAGTCGATTGGAAAAAATTGATTCTGCAAATTCCATTACACTATAAATCGAACTATCAATATATCATAACACTGCGAGTCTGTAACCCTCGATATCAGTTATTGGATAAGTACCAAAAACGCCATAGACTAATCATAAAAAACAGGAAAAAAAAGAAAAAAATGATAATTGGTCTAACAGCTGAATAGGACTCACATCCAGTTCACAAGTTATAACTCAATAATCAATAACTACAATTCTCTCCTATGTCAGTGGGTAACACAGGAAGACCCAATTACGGGGGAACTGATGGGTACATTAAACAATATATTTAAATACACAAAAAGGAAATTCACCTAAGAGTTATCAATAAAACAATTGACGTCAACATCTATGTTCAAGCCAAAGGGTGTGTAGCATTTGAGTTTGTGCACCCATGACATTTCTGATTTGGATATACTGCGCACCAAGTTACTCCCTCTCCAGTGCGCACTGAACTTATCAATGCCCAGGAAGATGGTGTTATTTGGGTCCCTACTATGTGCAGTCAAATAATGCCTTGACACTGAATGTTTAGTATAGCCCCTTCGGATATTACCAATGTGTTCGTTTAAGCGAACCTGCAGAGGGCGTTTGGTCCTGCCCACATATTGCAGGCCGCACGGACACTGAAGCATATAGTCTACCCCGATGGTAGAACATGTGATGAATGGCTTGATGGAGTAACTCTTTAAAGTGCAGCTAGAACTGAATGTGGTGGTTCTCTTGGTTTTGCATCCATTTAGGGAACAAACCTGGCATCTTCCACATTTATAGTACCCCGTTAAGCCAGAGAAGAACATTGAATCAATACTGGGAGGGTTCAAAATATCAGGGGCTAGTTTATCCTTCAGAGAAGGCACCCCCCTGAAGACAACCTGAGGTTTATCCGGTATTAAATCACTGAGAGTTTTGTCATTTTTTAAAATGTGCCAATGTTTGCCAACTATATGTTTCACATTGGCATGTTGACACAAATAGTCAGTGACAAAAGGGCTCCTAAACTTATTATTAATTCATCTGTCCTTTTTTCCTTCAGTAAGTCAGCTCTATCTACATTGTTGACCAAATCCAGAGTGTCAGACAAAAATTCTGAGGAATTGCACTTTTCTAGGAATCGCTCTGTCAAAACGCATGCCTGTTCTACAAAGGTTACATGTTAGCTACAATTCCGTTTTAAATGGAGATACTGGCTCTTGGGCACTGACTTTAGCCATGAGGTGTGATGACAACTATCCTTCGGTATGAAAGCATTCCTGTCTGTAGCTTTGAAAAAAGTTGATATTATGAAACTGTCATTACCAACAGAAATGGTCAGATCTAGGAAGTTGATCCTCTCTTCCTCGTAGCCTCGTAGCTTAGATGGATCCCCCTGTTGTTTACATTAAGGAAATCCATGAAGAGAGACAAATCCCCCTCCGTGCCATCCCATAGGAGGAGGATGTCGTCTATGTACCTGGCCCACAGAATAATCTTGGGCCTAGTTTGGACACAGATGACATCCTCCTCCCACTTCGCCATGAACAGGTTCGCCAGGCTTGGGGCATATTTAGCCCCCATAGCGACTCCCCTGTCCTGCCTGTAAAAATGGCCATTATACCAAAAGAAATTGTGGGTGGCCGCATATTTCAACAGCTCCATAATGTAAGAAACCTGCTTCTTTAATAATCCTGACTCTCTTTTTAAAAAATGTGAAACTGCCTCCAAACCCAAATGATGGGGAATTATTGTGTATAGGGAGGTGACATCAGCGGTCACCATCCATACATTGGCAGATGGTTTGAGAGCGAATAACAGATTGATGATATGCCTAGTATCTTTGGCATATGATGGCACGTTCCTTTCCAAAGGCTGCAAATAGAAATCTATATACTTGCCCACCAATCCTCTAAACTGGTATCCTGTAAAAAAAATTAAAGCGTCTACTATGGAGATTTTTAAGTACCGAAGTTTGGCTCCATTCTATTAGTGTTCGCAATTTTAAAGCGTAACATGTTAGGTATCTTTTTACTCGGCGTAACATCATCTTTCACATTATGCAAACAAATTGGGCTACATTTTCTGTTGTGTTATTTTTAAATTCACGAAACCCCCCCAAAAAAGGCGTTTGAAAAATACCATGCGAGATAAAAAGTTGAAATGATGGCCACTTTATTCTGCTAAAAAAAACATATATAATGTTTGGGGGTTCTGAGTAATTTTCTAGCAAAAAAATTACGCATAGATATCCATTAGATCCGACAGGCGTAAGGCTCTTACGCTGTCGGATCTTAAATGCAATTTTTTTTTGCCGCTAGGTGTCGCCTCTGTCGTTTTCCCTGTCGAGTATGCAAATTAGCAAAATACGCGAATTCCCGAACGTACGCGCGGTCGACGTTTACGTTAGATTTGCGATGCGTAAAGTTGCCCCTGCTATATGAGGGGCAACCAATGTTAAGTATGGCCGTCGTTCCCGCGTCGAAATGTAAAAATGTACGTTGTTTGCGTAAGTCGTCCGTGAATGGGGCTGGACGCCATTTACGTTCACGTCGAAACCAATGACGTCCTTGAGACGTCATTTAGCGCAATGCACGTCGGGAAATTTTAGGGACGGCGCATGCGCAGTACGTTCGGCGCGGGAACGCGCCTAATTTAAATGCTCTACGCCCCCTACCCGGCTCATTTGAATTAGGCGGGCTTGCGCCGGGGGATTTACGCTATGCCGCCGCAACTTTACAGGCAAGTTCTTTGTGAATAAAGCACTTGCCTGTAAAACTTGCGGCGGCATAACATAAACCAGATACGTTACGCCCGCACAGTTTTACGCCCATATACGAGAATCTGGGCCTAGATTTTTACATGAAGGATAGAAGTGCCAGAATAGGCCCGGTACGGAAGTGGTTAAGGATATTTTGGTTACAAAAAAAATATATAGCTCAGTGTTTCATTCAATATTATATGCACATGGTTAAGGCAGCCATCTATAGCCTGAATCCAGATTCATGACTACAAATTTATTCTGAACAAGGCATTAAAGTTTAAAAGACGTGGAATTTT
The DNA here is from genome assembly GCF_905171775.1 of Rana temporaria. NCBI lineage: Eukaryota > Metazoa > Chordata > Amphibia > Anura > Ranidae > Rana > Rana temporaria. The sequence goes on along the minus strand of NC_053491.1, from coordinate 200,367,414 downwards.
TGATGAAGTAGCGATGGTTCAGAACACATCACATATTATTCCGTTCTGCCGGCTTCTGTCGGACAGACCGACATACCTGTACACACGGGCTAAATTTCAGACTTTTTTTTAAAGTTTGGGCGTGTGTACAGGGATTGAATACTATATAGGGGTCACAGCCCACTCATTTAACTATAAAAGGTCATGAATTACTTGTTGCCAGCTTCTTAACTTACTGACTTTTAGGAAGTGTCACAGACAGTGGGTCAGGATAAGTGCCAGGCAACAAGCATTTTTATGTGAAGGCCAACAATAGTCTTCCATGTGTCCCTGTCATGTGAAGATTATTTCTGGTCTCTGGCACTGGAGTTTTTGCTTTTCTCTCTATAATTTGATGTTGTATAAAGAAAAATGGTTCGAATATAGCTAAAGGTGCTAAATCTAATTCTTCTCTTTTTTTATCACAGATGTCTACGGTATTTATCGTAGATGCAGCTCATACGGCAGGCTTGCCCCAGTGAGCGAGACCGAATGTGAACTCTGCATTGAGTCACCACCAAAATGTGACTTTGAGATTGAGACTCCACCAGAAAGCGAAATCGAGATTGAGACTCCACCAGAAAGTGACATTGAGATTGGGACTCCACCAGAAAGTGACATTGAGATTGAGACTCCACCAGAAAGTGACATTGAGATTGAGACTCCACCAGAAAGTGACATTGAGATTGAGACTCCACCAGAAAGTGACATTGAGACATTCCCCAGCACTAGGGAGATTGTCCCAACCATATTGGATAACTTCAGATTCCATCGATTCCTCTGAGCTGAAAGTTTTGGAAAGGTAAGTGGTCAGATTGATCTTTACACTTATTTAAAATGTTCAGATGGTGTCTGGGGCTCTGTTGGAGAGATTTCCCCTCACTTCCTGCTGATGATATTTTCACCAAATAGGAAGTAATGGAAAATCTGCAACAAGGGCACCGGCAGAAATCTCTTCCCCCTACTCTAATATATTACTATGTATGTGACTGCTGCAGAGCGACACATACACTTTAAAACCCAATTCATCTCTCTATTTACCTCAGCTAAATACATTCCAGGTGCATTAAAATAAAAAGCTTTGCATTTACTTATTTCTAAAGCAGTTAAAGCCAAAGTAGAAAAGCCTGTCCCCTACTTACATGCAGCAGAGTTGGGTATTTGCTCTCTGTTGGGAAGATGTGGCCTCTCTACAGTGGTTCAAGGCCCCCTTCCTCAATGAGCCCGGGCTAGGGCTCTCCAATTGACAAACCTCAGTTCCATACTACTGGTGATCTCTGGGCTCTGACCAGAAAGGGGTGTGCTGAACCTCTGTAGAGAGCCCACTGCTTCTCTAAAGAGAACAAATATTTCCATTCTGAAGCATGCTAGCAGTGCGCATGCTTTTTAATTCATGTTGTGGCTTCTTTTTAATGATAAGAAATTGTTAAACTTATATTGCACATATTTTGCTTTCATACATCTGCAATGCATTCATGATATCAGCTGAAAGTTCAATTGAGCTTCAAACTATATAAAACAGAGAAGGAATCAGGATGGTGCAACCTAGGATAACAACTTCCTCATGAAAGGATGAGTTGAAGTGGAATGGGAGGGTCTCACCTTTCTTGGTGGACTCTTCATTGACTTATACCTCAGTGCAGCAGGATGAGAGAGGCTGCAGTCAGGAGTGAGAAAAAGTCCTGGACTTTCAGCAGTTTCACCAATGAAGACCCTGTGATGGACAAAATGCTATTATGTTGATTCCAGACATTACTCTGCGCCCATAAATGAAATATTAAACAATGTAAAAGAACTTCTGTAATAGTCAGCTATAATTCTCTCTCCTTCTGTCCCCTCATGGTGGTTTTGGCATCACACATTTCCAATGACGAACTGCTGGCTCTCAAAATCATCACCAAGGACAACAATTACGGCAATGAGATCCTCAGCGAAAGCCGAATACTTCAGGAAGTTCGTACCAGCCCATTCTGCACCCATGTATATGGTGCCTTCAAGACAAAGGTGAGTGACTCTATCTTCTACTTATTTTGTGAGAGAGGTCGGTGTTAAATAGTTATCCTCTCAAAATCCTGCTATAAGGGATACCTACCTTTCTCACAACCTACCCAGGATTGCATAGGGATTCACATAGCAAATAATTTCTATAACCTTGATATTTCTTTCCTCTGTACAGGACAAAGTAGTCTTCGCCATGGAATACCTAAGTGGGGGAGACCTGATGGACTTCATAAAAGAAAGAGCACCACTAGATATTGCGACAATAAGGTAAGACAATTGGGTACCATAATAACAGGGATAGAGGTAGAATCTAGTATAGGATTGTCCTAGATATGCGATTGCTGCGGGACTTTTCAGTAGATCTGTCCTAGCAAAGCTCTCCCTTTATATGTACAATCACACACTGAGCAGACATCCCAAGCACCGGACATATCTTAGCAGACCTCTAGTGAGACTGATTTTACCCTGAGAATGATCTGCCACGGTGTGTCTACAGATGTCGCAGTGTGTCAAAACGTTATTAAGCAGTTCATCCAATGGAAGCCTTCGAACTTCCATCTGATTGGGCAATCTGTAACTTCTCTCCACTCATATTTACAAGCAATGATATTGTATGGGGGCCTACAAAATATGTATATGATTTCTATCGAAAATGTTCTTGTATAACATCATGTTTGCTAAAGTTAGTTTGTAAATGTAAAAATTTTTTTGTACTTTTGGATGGAGCGGGGAAGCTCTTTTTTTTGCTTCTTGTTTTGTCATTACATAAGCCGGCCATAGATGGATCAAAATTCAGCCTGTTCAGCAGGGACCAGGCAAATTTTGATCCATCTTGGGGCATTCTGATTGTACTGAAGTTCACTGACTTCTGTGAGTGAGTGAGTGAAAAACTTTTTATAGCGCTACACATGCGAACTGAATCGCCTCAAGGCACTTGGTATCCATTTCCTTCGATTTTTTGCCTTCAGAATATGTGGGTTTTGAGTTTTTTTCTCAAGGCCATGTTCACTTCCGTTCGGATATTGGTTGGTAATGCGTTCCACAGTCGAGGTCCTTGCACTGAAAATCTACGTTCTCCTTTGGACTTGTAGTGGGCCTTGGGTATTTGGAGTAGATTTTGGTTGGTAGAACAGAGAACACGATTGGGGTTGTGGCATTTTAATTTATCACATAAATACTGGGGCGCGCTTCCCTGAACACATTTGTGCGTCAGGCAGAGCGCCTTAAATATGAATCAGTCTTTTACGGGCAACCAGTGGAGGGACCTGAGGGAAGGGGTGATTGATTCCCAGGTTTTTTTTCCTGTTACAAGTCATGCCGCCGTATTCTGGACGACTTGTAGATGAGCAACCTGGTATTTTGTGAGTCCGAGGTAAAGGGCATTTGCATAGTTGAGCCTGGAGTTTATTATTGTTCCCACCACTACTGCTGTGTCCTCTTTTGGAATGAAGGGAACATGTCTACGTAGCAGGCGCAGCAGATGGTGAGATCCGCTGACTACTGAACCTATTTGTGCATCCATTTGTCATGTCGGAGACAAATGTGACTCCGAGGCCTTCGACTTTGGTGCTAGGGGTGATGGTTTGTCCCAAGATGGGTGGGGGCGTCCATGTTGTCGTAGGAAGTCTCTTTCGGTTAGCGTGGAACAGAAGAAGTTCTGTTTTTGATCCATTGAGTTTAAGGTAACTCTCCGTCATCCAGTTCTCTATCAGAGTGAGGCATTTCTCTAGTCCGAGATAATGATCCTTTTTGCTGCTGATACGGAAGTAAAGTTGGGTGTCATCAGCGTAAGAATGGTAGAGTAAATTCTGATTACTGATGATTTTGAGGAGAGGGCGGAGATAAATATTGAATAATACGGGCGACAGGGGTGACCCTTGAGGGACTCCGCATGACACGGTATGTTTTTCAGAAGTGAAAGGGCCTAGTTTCACTGTCTGGATTCGGTTTCCCAGAAAGGAGGAGAACCAGAGTAGATCCGAGTCTGCCACTCTAGCTACCTCTGCTAGGCGAGTCAGCAATAGTTTGTGGTCTACTGTATCAAAAGCCGCACTAAGGTCCAACAGTATCAGAAGACAAGATTCTCCGTCTGCTGCTTCAAGAGCATCATCTGTACAACCAACCTGTCTGTTTTTTCTTGCTATAGCCTCCAGCAGTGATCATTGTATTCTGACTGCTAGGAAACCTCCCACTGTCAAAATACAAAATCTCTGCAGGAGGGATTCATCAACATTGATTGTTTGATGGGGGAATTGAGCAATTATTTTCTGCAAAATTGCTTATTGTATGGCCAGCTGTACAATCACATTCAATCATATTTGGACATTTTTACTCTCACAAAAACCAATTTGTAAGAATTTGTAAAGTGTATGTGCTACAAATTCATCAGCAATTTCAAATATCCATATAATCTGGTAGGTTGGCAACACTGGTGTAGTGGTCAGTGTAGGAATCAGGTAGGTTAGTGCAGTGGTCAAGTAGGTCAGTGTAGGAATGAAGTTGGTCAGTACTACTGTACTAGTGGAGGGTACTCAGGGAGTGCTAAAAGTCTGGCGGGGTGTTCAAATTTCTAATTTAGCACAATACACAGAAGTGTCACGCTTTAAAGTTGCGCCTGCTCGTGGAGAGGCGACCAACTTTTACCCTTAAAAATCTCCATATGCAACATTTAAAAAATTCTACAGGTTGCATGTTTTTAGTTACAGAGGAGGTCTTGGGCTAGGATTATTGCTCTCGCTCTAGTGATCGCGGCGATACCTCACATGTGTGGTTTGAACACCGATTATGTATATGGGCACTACTCACATATGCGTTCGCTTCTGCACGCAAGCTTGACGGGACGTGGCGCGTTTTAAAATATATTTTTTTCTTATTTATTTTACCTTTTATTTTGAATTTTTACACTGTTCAATTAAAAAAAAATTCACTTTTATTCCTATTACAAGGAATAAAAATATCCCTTGTAATAGAAGGAAAAAAAAGCATGACAGGACCTCTTAAATAAGAGATCTGTGTTTAAAAAGACCTCACATCTCATATTTACACTACAATGCAATAATTAAATAAATAGATAAATTTAATGTCGGGAACGAGCCGAACCTGCCGCAATATAATGACAGCGGCTAGTCGGCAAGCGGTTAAAGAAGAAATGCGCTGTAAAAGGCTATTTTGAACACTGTTAGATATTCATCAGGCTAATATCAATGTTCATCAACCAATAGTGAGTGGGATTAGAAAATTGAGCATTGGTTGGATGGGTATTCTGGAATGTTTTGCTGTGAGCTGAACTACCCTGGGTTTGGTTTGAGCAGGGTTCCGCAAACTTCAGAAGTTTGGATGCCGAGACCGAACCACACTGAAATCAATGAGAGGCGAATCTGTCATATTAATAATGCAAATTTTCTGGGCTAATAGGCAAAGGGGTATCAAAATAGCATGGGGTATAAGCACTGCCCTGGGCAACATGTATCAATGCATTTTTTTTATTTTATTCCATGTGGCCAGGAGTATTAAGCAGTGATTTTTTTTTTTTTTAAAACACTATTACTTTCAAAGGCTAAAAGAGTTTTGAATTGCTGGCAAATGACATCACCCTCCTGGCTTCTTTTTTTAAGAAAGAATGGCACACTGACCCCAAAGGTCCCCCACAAACATAGCAGACCCATTTGTGCTTTGCTTCATTTCTTTCAGTTTGTACTGTATATAGGTTGCTATATTTTAGGTTTGAAAATTTTACAACATTTTCACAGAATACCTCTTTGAAGAAGAAATTGTTGGTCATTTGTGAGTACAAAGGCTCATTAAACCCCTAAAAACAACTCCCAGATAGGAAGATACAATTTGTTGGTATTTGTACCTTATTATTGGATCGAAAGGAACATCATCTTTACAGATTGGGTACACAAATCTCTGTGTCTTAAATGCTGTGCATTGTTTAGGTCAAGTATGTCTATCCATTTTTGTGCCTGCATCATTTCTCTTTGATACTAATTTGATAAGACAATAGGACAGTTTGCTGATTTTTTCCTCCAGGCTGAATGGAAGCAGATAATAGACTATAGTAGTGTGTCAAGCAGTTACGAAAAAGGTATGTACATCCAAATGTCTACTACTTCTCTCCCCCCTGGCTTCTTTGAAAAAGTAGGGCCAAGCCCTCAATTGTTTTAGCTGCTTTTTGAGTCTTGACTGTTGCGCTTTACATGCTGTAGGGTACATTACACTCTCTTGAACCCTGTGATCTGTTCAAATACTCTTTAAATAGTCCTGAATGCTGGAATCTGAAAGCTTCAAATTAGGGTTATCCCGATACCACTTTTTTAAGACCGAGTACAAGTACGATACTTTTTTTTCAAGTACTCGCCGATACCGATTACCGATACTTTTTTTATGTCATGTGTCAGTATTTTTTTTTTATTTAGAATTTAAATATTTCACAATTTGTTGTTGTTTTTTTACAATGCTTTCTTGAGGGAGGGGGGGGGGGAATGGATGCGTCAGTGTGTTTTTTATTTTAATATGTATTATTTTTTACAATTAATTATTTTTATTATTTATTGCCATTTTTTTTCTTAGCCCTGTTGGGGGGCTTTGGTGAGATATCAGGGGTCATAACAGACCCCTGATATCTCACCTTTGAGACAGAGAAAGGGACTAAGGACACAGATTCCCCAGTCCCTTTCTCAGCTGCACTGGAAATGAATGGACAGGAGACAGAGGCTCCTCTCCATTCATAAACTGAAGCATCGTAAACACAGTTTATGATGCTCTGTCATATGAATGGACAGAGTCAGTGATCACTGACTCTGTTCATTCGGAAAAGGTAGGAGCCGGGTTTAGCTATATACCCCACTGTCTGCTGTGATTTGTAGTGCTGTTTTCATTTTTACCATTAAAGGCAACCTTTTTAAGGATTTCGTGGAAGTGCGGCTGTCCAATCTTTTCTTCAAGTTTAGCCGGGTTTAGCGGCTCCTACCACCGCTCTCCATCCTGACAGAGGGGGCGGAGGAGGACATGGAGGCGGTCACAGAGCACGGAGGGGGGAAGCAGCAGCATGGAGGGGGGACACGGAGCATGGAGGGGGAGAGCAGAACAGAGGACAGCAGCGGCACGGAGGGCAATAGCAGAACAGCAGCGGCACGGAGGGGGGACGCGGAGCATGAAGGGGGGAAAGCAGAATGGAGGACAGCAGCGGCATGGAGGGGGAGAGCAGAACGGCAGCGGCATGGAGGGGGAGAGCAGAACGACAGCGGCATGGAGGGGGAGAGCAGAACGGCAGCGGCACAGAGGGAGGACACGGAGCATGGAGGGGGGAGAGCAGAACAGAGGACAGCAGCGGCACGGAGGGGGAGAGCAGAACAGCAGCGGCACAGAGGGGGAGAGCAGAACGGCAGCGGCACGGAGGAGGGACATGGAGCATGGAGGGGGGAGAGCAGAATGGATGACAGCAGCGGCATGGAGGGGGAGAGCAGAACGGCAGCGGCACAGAGGGGGGGGACACAGGAGCATGGAGGGAGAGTCAGGTATCGGTAAAGTATCGGAGCATTTATATAAAAGTATATAAAAGTATCGGAGCATTTTCCCCGAGTACAAGTACCTACTTCAAATGTTATACTCTTGACCATCCAAGAGTTCATTGTCTCATCAGTTCCTATTTAATATTTATCAACAGTACCTGGTTGATAAGTAGTTCTCATAGTTTTGAAAAACAGTAAATTGGAAGTATACGGAGAAAAAAGTGTTTTATTTGATGTTACCTAATTCTTCTTAGGCTGCACCCTCCGTGTACTGCAGCAAGGAAAATAAATGTCCCACCCTGCTAAAGATTTCTGATACAACAAAATAATTGCAGTCTTTGCCGATGAAATGCTGGTAAACCAAATGCCAGCTGGAATCCAGCTTTTCCAAAGAAAGGCTGTATTATGTGAGTTAGCTCATTTGTAGAGGGTCCCTCCAGGGTAGAGGGTCCCTCCAGCACCTGAGCCCCAGGCCTTAGGTCACACCTCCAGACTGTGGGGTACCCTTTAAGGGCCACGATAGCCTCCCCAGTACTCCATCTCCATCTTCCACCCAACTGCCCATGCTGGCATGACTCATGCCTATTTATGAGGTGCCTACCACCTTCCAGTCCAATTTTTCTAGGGATTGATCGATGACCATATATATATATATATATATATATATATATATATATATATATATATATATATATATATATATATACATACATATACTGTGATAGTACAGTTCCCTGTCCTGGTAATGGTCGCCCAGGATTCTCAAATAGGCTGGTTGAGGAGCTCCAGGGTTATTTAATGTGGAGGAATCTGTTTGATCAGTTTCCTCCAAAGTTTGTAAAATCCACTTGGGGACCTGGAGCCCGGAGATTCCATAGTGATATGGGTGGGATGGAATCTCTAATCCTGGGACCGAGTTTTGGAAACAGCCAGGAGTCTGGCTGGTTGATTGAGCAGGTGGGTCCTGAGCTAATAGCAGAGTCAGGGCCAGTGTTCTGGACTCCACCCTCCCGTGGAGTCCAGGCAAGCAAGGGAGAAGCATGCATGTCTGCATGGTATAGACAGAGGGTCCAAAGCTGTGGGCTGAGCAGCACAGAAGCTCAGAGAAGGTACAGTGATTTGTACAGGAACTTTGGTACATGGCCAAGAGGGCTGAAGTGTAAAGCCCAAGCGGCTGTATTTCTGAAGTGAGCCAGGTGGCTCTGCATTTTCGGTTGATTACTTTATTGCTGTAGCAACTTGAAACCCCCTGCGTGGGAATTCTGGATGGATGTTTTTTCTTTCTTTTAATAAAAGTGGGTCAACAAGCCCTTAAAAAGCACAACTGGCATGGACTCTGCTCACTGGTATGCTCTACACCAGGGGTCTCCAAACATTCTAAACAAAGGGCCGGTTTATTGTCCTTCAGACTCTTGGAGGGCCGGACTTTGACCAGCGGGAGTAGAAATTTTCCTAGCATCATTTTTAGTGAACATCTGGTATTAGGGGAGGAATAGTGCCCCATTGCTGGTATCATAGAGAGTAATAGTGCTCTATTAGTTGTGTCAGTGGGAGAAATGGTGCTCCATTGTTGGTGTCAGATGGCAGAATAGTGTCTCGTATCAGTGGGAGGGATAGTGCCCCAAGGGCCAGATAATGGTAAGCAAAGGGCCGCATCCGGCCCTCGGGCCGCAGTTTGGAGACCCCTGCTCTACACAGACGCAAAATAACCCCCAACATCACAATATATATATATATGCCAAACAGCTCACCCTAACCTCCACCCACTACATCTGGAAGGTTCTCCAAGGTTCCAGAAAACAGGTGGTGGCACCAGAAGAGCTAATTGCTGAGTCACCCAGCCTCCCTGAGTCACTAAACCCTGACCCAGATTCAACCCAGGCCTGGCTCTCAGACGAACCAATTTTACTACACCTGTAAGCCCCGACTGGCTCAGAAAGAAGGCTTTCCCTCTCCCAGTGCTGCTGAGGGAATTACAGAAACTAAATACATATTCAGGTTCTTAAATTAGTTATATTTAATGTTTTTAACAAATACATTTTACTGATTTCATTTTTTTTTAATAATATATGTTTAACCTCCCACTAACACTAGCTAGTTAAAAATTACCTGTATATTTTCCTTCTTAGAGTTAATTTGATTGACGTACATGTTATTGGTTGACGTACATGTTTTGACTTTTGAAAATTGCCTCCATTGATTTTATTTTGTATACTTAAGATTCTTGTAAGCATGTTCAGCAGAAGTATTTTTCCACAACCTGCTTACATTATAAAAGCACAAATAAATAACCTTTCAGATGAAGTCACTGACCTTGAGTCGTGGGTACAGAGATAATAAAGAATGCATATAGGAAATACACGGTATCTGTTTTGTAACTATAGTCCTGGATGTTGCTATGCAGTAAGACACACAAGGCAGTTGTGTTTTTTTTTTTTAAAGATTTGTGCAAAATCATGCACATTCAGATAAAGCTTGCCTTTTATTGCCTTTGGAGGCAGGAGGAGAGAATCCAGACATCTCCTATGCCATATCAGATGGAAAACAAAGGCAATTGCCTGAAAATGTCCAGTTTGGTTGTTTGGTATTTCCCTCAAAATCAGTGAGCTGCTGTTATGAGGGAGGATTGTTGCCTAATCTGGCTGGATCTCACGTGTGTGGTCACTGGTCAGTTTTACAGGTTCTTTCAGAATAGGACCTTCTTTCATTGTAATTATATTTTTTTTGTGTTTTATTTATTTATTTAGAGTCATAGGTAAAGTCCAATTTTTTTTCTGCCTACTCGGGGACTGACTGCACCTGCATTGTAAATAGGAGTGTATTTAATAAGATGCCACCAGCAGGGCCGGCCTTAGGTGTTCAGGCGCCCTGTGCAAGCTAATCCTGTGGCGCCCCCCCCCCATCTTCACCCCTCGCCCCCAAGACATTGTGCAATTTGCCGCCCCCCTGAAAGTCCTGCCTGGTACATTGGTACCATCAGGTCCCATGTGATCATGTGAGCAACTGACTGCGACTTACATTCTGCGAGCTGTAAAGGCCGCACGGCGCCCCTGTTGCCCATGGCGCCCTGTGCGGCCGCACAGCTCACACACCCCAAAGGCCGGCCCTGGCCACCAGCACTGGTCACACATAGTATATGGTTCGTTATGATGTAGGCATTCTGCCTTGTGCAGTATAGGATCTTCTCTCTAACAGCCTGTACTGGGCTTAGTACGTAGTACTTAGTACTTGGTACTTAGTAGTGATGACCTGATTGTACCAGGGTTCAGATTGGGGCACTTTTGGCAAACTTTACTGAAGTTCTGATTCTGAAAATCAAAAGGAGCCAAAACCTAGAAATCAATTTTGTCCTTTTTTTTTTTAGGCTAATAGGAAAATTATTGTCAAACAAATAGCATGGAAGGTTGTGTAATGTTCTGGGGGGCACTTCCCTTTGCCATTATTTTTTTTTTAAATACTGTGTAGCATCCTTAGACCCCTTTCACACTGAGGTGCTTTTCAGGCATTTTAGCGCTAAAAAGCGCCTCTCAGGCCACCCGGGGGGGGGGGGTGTGCTTGCGGGACAGAAAAAGGGCTTTGGCAGCGCTGCAAAACGGGCACTAGTAACCCTTTACTCGCCCGCTAGCGGGGGTTAAAACTAGCCATGCTTTACCGCTAATGGACCCGCCGCCCCAGTGTGAAAGGGGTCTAAGTGTACAGTGTAGGTAAATTTCGTTGGGCAAAGGAGCTGGAGTAAATTTTATGTGTTTAGCTGTGCAGAGCTCCAAGGGCTGGGCCTCTGATACCTCCCTATGGCTTCTAGAACTTGTTGAATAGTTCTGGAACTTAGAGGGTTAAGAATAAGAGGCTAAAGCCTGAATATTTAAAGAGTCTCCACCAATCCCTGGGTAGGCAAGGCTCAGAAGTTGGGGAGATAGGCCATAGATTTTCAGACGCCTGACAGGGAGGGAGAAGAGCCCAGGCTCCAGTTGCCTGGAAGGAACCCCTGTGATGGGGGGGGGGGGTGCGCTCTGCCTATGGGCAGAAGGAAGAACGGGAGAGAGCCAGTGGAAAAGAGAAGGAGCAGCTGAAGTCTCACTTCCTTTCCAGCCTCAGCTAGGCTTAGGTGAAGCAACCCTGACAGTCATGATCTAGGCCTGCATAGCAGGAAACCTGTGCAGCAGCCTCTTGGACCTCAGGATTCACCAAAGAGGGACTGAGTGAGTAACTTCTTTCCATCATACCCCAAGCCTGGTCAGCAAGGGGCAATATTTTGCATGCCTATAACCAAGGGTTTGCTTAATGCTAATTCATAGCCATCAAAGCCATCCTACACCTCTAGCTTGGGTTCAAGACAGGCAGCAACACAGGGAAAAGAGAGCGCACAACTGCCTAGTGTAATACAGTTTATTTTTTTTTATATTATAACATTTTTTATTGTTGTTTGCATATATAAAGTACAAAAAGTGGTACACCAACTTGCATAGGATTAACATGATACATACGCAAGCATACATTCCCCCCCCCCCATATCTCCGTGTTATTATGATTGAGTGAAAGAGCCTCTTAAATTCCATATTGTCTTCCCTTTTGTCCACCATCCCCCCCACCACCCCTCCAACCCTCGCCCACCCCTCCACCCTCCCAACACACCTTGGACCGTTTTTTTAGGTTAATTTGTTTCATTAGATAAATCCTCCCCATGTAGGGATGTCCAATAGCGGGTTAAAGTATATATTAAATTTGAAAGACTTCCTCTTCTTATATAGAACATCCCGTTATGTCTAGCCAAGGTTTCCACATCCTCACAAATTTTCTATAGTTGCCCTGTCTAGTGAGTGTCACTCTCTCGCTCCAGATCATTGTATTAATGGTTTCAACCCAAGATTTGACAGTAGGTGGAGTCTGGGCCTGCCACTTCCATGCAATTAACTTCCTTGCCTGGAAGAGGCATCTCAGCACCACCTCAAGGGCACCAGCAGGCACTCTATCCTCCTCGATACTGCCTAGTAGGCATGTCTTAGACTCAGCTTCCAAATTCGTTTTGAAAGTTTTATTTATTATGTCTATCACCTCCTCCCAGTATCTGAGTAGCTTGGGGCATTTCCACATCATGTGGATGAGACTGCCTGTCGCTCTGCACCTTGGACATTCGTCAGTACTTCTCCACCCAAGATTGAACATTCTCCTGGGGGTATAGTATACTCTATGCAAGAGGAACAAGTGTGATACTTTCTGAGATGGAGAGATCGAGACCAATACCCCCCTCCTCAAGATCGCGCTCCACTGTTCCGTGGTCATTTGCCCCAAGTCTTTCTCCCACCCTACCCTGCTCTTAATGGGGCCTGCCCTACTTATTGTTTTAGCTCCTATTCTGGAATACAATTTGGAGATCAGGCCTTTAGTTGTTTTTGAAGAGGTTATTTTCAAGAGGGTAGGGGCCGAGGACCATACAATGGGTTGTGACCCAAACTGGGCTTGGATGCCGTGCCGGATCTGGAGGTATCTGTAAAATGTTTTATTTGCTATATTGAATTCCTGTCGCAAGTCTGCAAAGGATTTCATATGTTCTCCATCATACAATTGATTTAAGCGATTTATCCCTTGTCTCTCCCATTCCTTACATCTCTCAATGTCTTTTAGTTCCCTTAAGTTCTGATTGCACCAGAGAGGGGCAAACGTTGTTATTCCCTTATAGCCCATCAGTGCTTTTGTTGTTTGCCATACTTTAAGGATTAGTTTTATAGTTGGACCTTTATGAATAAACGAGCCAGCCTCGAGTGCCTCCAATATTGTCCTATGGTTCTGGAACTTAGAGGGTTAAGAATAAGAGGCTAAAGCCTGAATATTTAAAGAGTCTCCACCAATCCCTGGGTAGGCAAGGCTCAGAAGTTGGGGAGATAGGCCATAGATTTTCAGACGCCTGACAGGGAGGGAGAAGAGCCCAGGCTCCAGTTGCCTGGAAGGAACCCCTGTGATGGGGGGGGGGGGTGCGCTCTGCCTATGGGCTGAAGGAAGAACGGGAGAGAGCCAGTGGAAAAGAGAAGGAGCAGCTGAAGTCTCACACCCTTTCCAGCCACAGCTAGGCTTAGGTGAATCAACCCTGACAGTCATGATCTAGGCCTGCATAGCAGGAACCCTGTGCAGCAGCCTCTTGGACCTCAGGATTCACCAAAGAGGGACTGAGTGAGTAACTTCTTTCCATCATACCCCAAGCCTGGTCAGCAAGGGGCAATATTTTGCATGCCTATAACCAAGGGTTTGCTTAATGCTAATTCATAGCCATCAAAGCCATCCTACACCTCTAGCTTGGGTTCAAGACAGGCAGCAACACAGGGAAAAGAGAGCGCACAACTGCCTAGTGTAATACAGTTTATTAAGAGCAACCAAAAAAACATAACTCAATACACTCACATTGTTTCATAGAAGATAAGCATGCCTACATCAATGCCTATCCTCCTCAATAGCCGCTGCAACATCTGGGTGGAATATTGCCTCTAATTGGGCTAGCTAACAGCTTGGCAACCATGATGTGTGTGTCCTCCTCCCTGCCTTCCTCCGTGTTACGGTCTCCTGGCAACCGAGCGTGGCGCCGGCTGGACCAGACACATGCACAGTAGCACCTACACGTGGGGTCTGGGGAATTCAGCTAGCCCAATTGGAGGCAATATTCCACCTTTAGCATTGATGTAGACATGCTTATCTTCTATTGAATAATGTGAGTGTAGTGCGTTATGTTTTTTTGGTTACTGTAAACTGAATTACACTAGGGCAGTTGTGTGCTCTCTTTTCCTTGTGGGGGGTGTATAATAATAAGGGGGCGCTAATAGTAAGTGATACATAAATTCCAAATTCTAGCTTAAAACAATATATTAATTATAAGGGCAACAATATAATAGTGATTTAAAGTGCAAGTGCTTATATAATGACAACATCAAAAAATAGGTGCAAACAGGTCCACAAAATGCAGCAATGGTCACTAAATGATAAGCATTGGTAAGTCCATGCACCATTTGATGCATGGACTTACCAATGCTTATTATTTAGTGACCATTGCTGTATTTTGTGGACCTGTTTGCACCTCTTTTTTGATGTTGTCATTATATAAGCACTTGCACTTTAAATCACTATTATATTGTTGACTTTATAGTTAATATATTGTTTCAAGCTAGAATTTGGAATTTATTTATCACTTACTATTAGCGCCCCCTTATTATTATACACCCCCACATTGCCAAAGTTGTTTTCACACCACTTTAGGGCAGCAGCTTCTTTAATATATATTATATTTTTATTACCATAGGGCTGAGTTCTCTATTCATTCATCTCCTTTCCTTGTGTTGTTACAGATTGTTTTCCATAGGAAATGAGAGCAGCAGCGCCATAATTATTGCCTAATCCTATTACGAGTGACTTTTTCACGAACAAGCCATGAGGGTGCATGAAGGTCAGCTTGCTTTCCTCCATTCCTCATCCAAGTTTGCAACTGGATGAGGGGGACCTGTGGAGGAGTGTCTTTGGTGGACCAGACTAACATAGTGGGGGGAACCCTGTACTACAAAGGAATAAGGTTAGTATTTCCCCTAATTCATCAACCTCTAAACAAAACAAGCATCTATTCCTTTCAGTGTGGAGGGGGACTCACTGCAGGGTAATTTTAAAGTTAAACAGACTAAAAATGTAATATATTGCATTAGATTTATTTCCCCCTCTGTTTTTACCTGGAGATCTGGCCGGTAACACACTCCCTGTATCAGAGTGCCTGAACTCTGGATAAAGGAGCACAGGGACAAGTTTGGACAGTAGCATTTCCAGTCTGAGGGGAGAAGAGTGTTAGATATACCAGCAGAAAAAAACAGAAGAAAAAAAGATATACAAGCAGATTTAGATACATCATGTGCCCCCTCTCAGAGTCGGTTCACACAGGGGCAACACCTTTAACCTTCACTTTACACACATGGGCCCGGATTCAGAAAGGACTTACGCCAACGTATCTTCTGATACGCCATGTAAGTCCACGGATGCGCCGTCGTATCTATGCGCCTAATTCTCAATATAAGATACGCCTGAATTTTGGCTTGATCCAACCGACGTAAGTTTCCTACGCCGCCGTATCTTGGGCGCATATTTACGCTGGCCCCAAGGGGCGCTTCCATTGATTTACACCTTGAATATGCAAATGACCGAGATACGCCGATTCACGACTGTACTTGCACCCGTCGCTGTAATCTACGCCGTTTACGTAAGGCGTACGTCCGGCGTAAAGTCATTCCACCTAAAGCAGGGGTAAGTCATGTTAGGGTATGGACGACAGAACAGCGACGGAACAGCTGTCGTATTTTACGTTGTTTACGTAAGTTGTACGTGAATGGGGCTGGGCGTAGGTTACGTTCACGTCGTAGGCATTGAGCCGGCGTATCTTAGGGAGGATATGCGACGTGATTCTGAGTATGCGCGCGCATGCGCCATTCGTTCGCCATTTCATTTGCATGGGGTCACGGTTCATTTACATGTATCACGCCCTCCTTCAACCTACTTACGCTGGCCAATTTATGTTACGCCGGCGCAAGTTTGGGAGCGAGTGCTTTGTGAATACTGCTCTTGCCTCTCAGAGTTACGCTGGTGTAGCACATATGAGATGCGCTACGCCGGCACAAAGATGCGCTACTCTGGCACAAAGATGCGCCGATCTACGTGAATTTGGGCCTCTATGTCTAACCAAATTACCTTTTCAGCCCTAACTCTCTATTGAGTCAAATGGCAGTCTACAAACATCCCTATTCAGAAAGGAAACAGTGGGCAATACCATCCTTAGAGCCAACAGTGCCCATCCAAAAACATTGATAAAAAGTATCCCATATGGACAATATCTCCCCATCAAACGAAACTACTTGGATCCTCTGGACTTTCAAAGAGAGGCCCTGGCTCTGAGAGATCGCCTATTGATGCAGGGATATAGTAAGACATTTTTGAAAAAACCCTACCATAAGGCATGCAAACGTCCGAGCTCTGAACTCTTATTTAAACCATCAAGGGTCGGGAGACACAGTCACGTTAATCACCACCTACTCCTATCATCATAATGAAATCAGAGAGGCTATTTACAAATTTTAGTACCTCCTAAGTGCAGAAGAAATTGTAGGCAAATACAGTGCAAAGATATTCACCCCCCTTTCACCGCATTTTTCATGTTTTGTTGCCTCACAACCTAGAATTAACATGGATTGTTTGAGGATTTGCATCATTTAATTTACAGAACATGCCCACAACTTTGAAGATTTTTTTTTAATGGTGAAGCAAGCAACAAATAGGACAAAATAACAGAAAAAAAAGTCAATGTGCATAACTATTCACCCCCCCCCCTAAAGTCAATACTTTGTATAGACACCTTTTGCGACTATCACAGCTCTATGTCACTTTGGATAAATCTCTATGAGCTTGCTACATCTTACCATCGGGATTTTTGTCCATTACTCCTTGCAAAACTGTTACAGCTCCTTCAAGTTGGATGGTTTGCGCTTGTGAACAGCAATCTTTAAATGGGTTGTAAAGGTTCATTTTTTATTTTCTAAATTGGTTCCTTTAAGCAAGTGCATTGTTGCTTCACTTACCTTTTCCTTCGATTGCCCTTCTAAATGTTATTTATTTGTTTGAATTTCTGACTTCCTGTTTCTCCTCAGTAAGCTTTCCACCATCATCCGAGCGGTGGAAAGTCATTCAGAACAGCTTACTGAACACCTTACTGAGGAGGAACAGGAAGTAAGAAATCCAGACAAAGAAAATAAAGAAAAAAAAAAACATTTAGGGGCAGATCCACAAAAGTATTACGCCGCATAATTTCAAATTTTGCGCGTCGTATCTTTGTTTTGTATCTTCAAAACAAGATACGACGGCATCTCGGC
The DNA here is from genome assembly GCF_905171775.1 of Rana temporaria. NCBI lineage: Eukaryota > Metazoa > Chordata > Amphibia > Anura > Ranidae > Rana > Rana temporaria. The sequence continues at coordinate 200,350,001 of NC_053491.1, read as the reverse complement.
TAGATCTGACAGGCGTACGTCTTAGTACGCCGTCGGATCTGAGCTGCAATTTTTCGGCGGCCGCTAGGTGTCGTTTCCGTCGAATTCCGCGTCGAGTATGCAAATTAGCTAGTTACGGCGATCCACGAACGTACGTTCAGCCGGCGCATTTTTTTACGTCGTTTGCGTTCGGCTTTTTCCGGCGTATAGTTAAAGCTACTGTTATGAGGCGTACTCAATGTTAAGTATGGCCGTCGTTCCCGTGTAGAAATTTAAAATTGTTTGCGTCGTTTGCGTAAGTCGTTCGCGAATAGGGATTTGCGTAGAATGACGTCACCGTCGGAAGCATTGGCTTGTTCCGGGTTAATTTCGAGCATGCGCACTGGGATAACCCCACGGACGGCGCATGCGCAGTTAAAAAAAAACGTAGTATTTAACGACGTATTTACATAAAACACGCCCCCATCACAGAGATTTGAATGGCGCGCTATTACGCCGCCAAAGATACACTACACCGCCGTAACCTACGGCGCAAATTCTTTGAGGATTCGAAAAAAATAAAATAAGTTAAGGCGGCGTAGTGTATCTTAGATACGCTGCGCCCGTTGTATTATTGCGCGCAGGTACGTGGATCTGCCCCTTAGAAGGGAAATCGAAGGAAAAGGTAAGTGAACCAACAATGCACTAGCTTAAAGTAACCTATTTAGAAAATAAAAAACAAACCTTTACAACCTCTTTAAGTCTGACCACAGATTTTCTATTGGACTGAGGTCTGGGTTTTGACTAGGTCATTCCAACACATTTACATGTTCCCAGTTAAACCACTCAAGTGTTGCTTTAGCAGTGTGTTTGGGGTCATTGTCCTGCTGGAAGGTTTTTCTATTATAACCATTTGGTTATAATAGATTTGATGGTGCTACTAGGGATTATCAAAGATTTGGTTATTTTTTTATAACCTAACCATGACTTGTAATTCTCAGCAACATTGTCCCTTACTTGTTTGGAGAGTTCCTTGGTCTTCATGGCAGTGTTTGGTTAGTGGTGCCTCTTGCTTAGGTGTTGCAGCCTCTGGGGCCTTTCAAAAAGGTGTGTATATGTAATGACAGATCATGTGACACTTAGATTGCACACAGGTAGACATCATTTCACTAATTATGTGATTTCTGAAGGTAATTGGTTGCACCAGAGATTTTTTTGGGCTTCATAACAAAGGGGGTGAAAACATACGCACATGCCAATTATCATTTTTTTATTTCTGAAAAATTGTTTTATGCATATATTTTTCTAATTTTACTTCACTAACTTAGACTATTGTGTTCTGATCCATCACATATAATTCAGGTTAAAAAAACATTGTACTAAAGGTTGTAATGTAACAAAATAGGTGAAAAGCCAAAAGGGGTGAATACTTTTGCAAGGCACTGTATGTAATAACCATCTCCTGAACCAGTATATAGATGTAATAGGTTTTTAGGAGAAAAACTGGTTCATACTTATATGACAGAGATTCCAATAGAAGAAGTGGGCGCACGGGGCACATTCAAATGTGGAGGATGTTCTGAATGTCCATACATTAGGTAATGCACAAGATGCTCCCCAACGGTAAATTTGATTGGCAGTTCCTACAGCGAGAAACAAGGTGGATACACTACCTTAAAGCCACTATGCCGCCAAATTAAATGACAATATTAGTTTTGTGCCATTTTTATAAATAGCCAAATATATACACTGCACTGTACAGTATATACAGTATATTACATTTATTATTATTATGTATTTATTTTTATAATTATAGTTTTGCTGTGGTCCATTTGTTAGGATACATTTTCATTAATTATACTGAACACAAAATAATACTGTATTTTTTTTGTGTGCACTTCCACAGTGCCGTCGTATTTTACGTTGTTTACGTAGGACTACGTGAATAGGGCTGGGCGTAGGTTACGTTCAGTGATTTGACGTATCTTAGGCGTTCGTTCCGACGTGATTCTGAGCATGTGCACTGGGAGCGTCCACGGGATGGCGCATGCGCCGTTCGTTCGGCCATTAATTTGCATGGCGTCACGTTTCATTTACATGTATCACGCCCACCTTCCACCTACTTTGAATTAGGCAGGCTTACGCCGACGGATTTACGTTACGCCGGCGCAACGTAGGGAGCGAGTGCTTTGTGAATACTGGGGTAGATTCAGGTACCGCTGCGCACTTCTTACAGAGGCGCAGCGTACCGTTTTTACCCTGAGCCTACGCAAATTATCTGCGCTACGCTTCATTCATGAAGCAGTAGCTACGTAATTTGCGCGGGCGCTCCTTAAAACTGCCCGGCGTAAGAACGCGTAATTTAAATGATCCCGTAGGGGGCGTGGATCATTTAAATTAGGCGCGTTCCCGCGCCGAACGTAGTGCGCATGCTCCGTCGGGAAACTTTCCCGACGTGCATTGCGGCAAATGACGTCGCAAGGACGTCATTTGCTTCAAAGTGAACGTAAATGGCATCCAGCGCCATTCACGATTCACTTATATTAACAACGTTAAATTTTAAATTCGCGACGCGGGAACGACGGGTATACGTAGCATTGGCTGCCCCTGCTAATAGCAGGAGCAGCCTTACGCGGAACCCGACAAACGGAAACGACTTAAACTGCGTACGCAGGGCTCGCGTAGGGTTGTGAATCGGCGTTAGTATGCAATTTGCATACTATACGCTGACCACTACGGGAACGCCACCTAGCGGCCAGCGTAAGAATGCAGCCTACGATACGATGGCATAAGAGCCTTATGCTAGTCATATCTTAGGCTGCAGTCGGCGTATCGAGCTCTCTGAATCAGGAGCACTCGATACTTTGGCGCAACTAAGCAATTGCGCTGCGTAACTATGGTTACGCACACGCAATTGCTACCTGAATCTACCCCCCTGTTCTTGCCTCTCTGTGTTACGTCAGCGTAGCGCATATGAGATGCGCTACACCGGCATAACGATGCGCTCAGCTATCTGAATCCGGCTGATTATGTTCATTTACTGATCATTTTTATCTTGGGGTCTCCATTAATTTGCTCTTGGTTTCTTTGCAAGAAAACTGCTGTACTACGAATAAATAGTGTAATTTACATATCATTCTATAACTTGAGAGAGAAATTTTAATCATTGCTCAAATTACCAAAACCAAATAATTTGAATTTGTATAGGTTACATCATTTGCTTGATCTTCTGTCTATGCTACTTTGGATTCAAGAAGGCTTTTGTATACAGTTTACAAGGGCTGCCTGAATGTTCTATACACACAGGTTCTGAATTTTTTTTCAAATGTTCCTCCTGCTTTCCAGGAATCCTGGTACTTAAAATGAATTAGCCAGAGTCTAAAGCCTAAAGCATTTAACTGTGTGTTATTCTTCAGTGCAGTGCTTCATAGAAACCAAATTAAACAAACTTTTCCAACTTCTGCTTCGTTCCTTTCCAATAATCATAAATCACAATAACAAATATTACTTACATGAAGATTAGGAAGTTAAACATAATAATTACGCCTGCTCTACAGAAGTCATAAGTTAGCTTAAGATTCAGGCAAACCGAGAATCCCTATTTCACTCGTTTTCCTTATTAGGAATGTAGTCGTTTGGCCAAGTTTACACTTTAATTTAAACCCGAAGCTTGGTCATTTCGAGTGCAAAGTATAATTACTTTATATAGTGACAGAGTTTGTCTAGGAAAATGTTCATTCAAACAAATGTGCTTGCATGCATGTTCGATGCAGACTTTGTAATGTAATCACAACCGGTAAGCAATAAACATTTGTTTGCACCTAAGCAGATGTTTATAAATAATTAATTCTTGTTCAAAATTGGCAAAAGTAACCCCATGCAAGTGATGGCTGTGTAAGAAGGAGCGATGTAGTTAACATATTTCTGTTTATTGTCTGTTTTATAAATTAAAGCAGTAGTAAGCACCCCAAAAAATACATTGTACATATTTTATTGCAGCTTACTCCTATTTAGATATATAGGGCCAGATTCACAGAAGAAATACGCCGGAGTATCTACTGATACTCCGGCGTATTTTCAAATTTGCAGCGTCGTATCTTTAGTTTGAATCCTCAAACCATGATACGACGGCTTTTGGCTTCGATCCGACAGGCGTACGGCTGTTTCGTACACCTTCGGATCGTAGGTGTAATACTTTGGCGCCTGCTGGGTGGAGTTTGCATCGTTTTCCACGTTGGGTATGCTAATTAGCTTTTTACGGCGATTCACAAAGGTACGCGCGGCCGTCGCATTCTCTTACGTCGTCGCTAGTCGGCTTTTCCCGGCGTATAGTTAAAGCTGCTATTTTGTGGTCTAAAGTTAGACTTGCCATGTTAAAGTATGGCCGTCGTTCCCGCGTCGAATTTAAATTTTTTTTTTTGCGTAGGTCGTTCGTGAATAGGAAAGGACGGAACTCACGTCGACGTTCAAAAAATGACGTCGGTGCGACGTCATTTCGCGCAAAGCACGGCGGGAAGGCTTGCCCCGGAGGGATTTACCCTACGCCGCCGCAACTTTACAGGCAAGTGCTTTGTGAATCAAGCACTTGCCCGTAAAACTTGCGGCAGTGTAACGTAAATGCGATACGTTACGCCGCCGCTATTCTACCTGAATCTGGCCCAGAGTTGCTGAAATAATTAGCTTTTTTTAAGCTTTTTTTTCCCCTTTGTTTACCCATTGGCCCTGCCAGCTTACCCCTATTTAGTTATTAGGGGCCAGATTCACGTAGAATCGCATAGATACTCTGAGAGATACAACGGAGTATCTGAGATACTCCGTCGTATCTCCGCTGTGAATCTGGCCCATAGTTACTGAAATTATTTACTTTTTTAAGCTTTTTTTCCCTTTGTCATGCCTGGACTGGCAGCAGTGAGCTGTGAAGGGGCAGATCAGAGAGTTGGTGATTGACAGTGAAGACTGAGAACTAAGCGATCAGTGTTTTTTAATCGCTCAATTCTCAATCTTAGAAAATTGATGCTGCATCCACTAAGATGAGTATAAATGTTTATTGTTTTAAAAACCCCATACTATTCTTTAAAGAGATTGCAAATGACACAGCATTGTAAAATTGGCCAGAAGCAGGACAATTTTAAGGCCCCATGCACACGGCAAGCTAAAAAAAGCTATAAAAAATGCCAGTAGCTTTGCAGGGAGCCTTTCAACGTTTTTGCAATAGCGTTTATTAGCTTTTTCCAGTGTAGCGTTTTTTTTCCCCAATGGATAAAAAAAACGCTAAAAAACTGATGAGCTGCGTTTTTCAGCGTTTATTATCGTTTTTCAGCGTTTTGCTTTTTTTGCGTTTTCCCCGCCAAAAAACGCCACTTTGAACGCGATTTTCGGGCGTTCAGAAAAAAGCCCATGAACTCCACTGCTCATTAAACTGTAAAACGTCCATGTGTGCATGGACACATAGGCTAACATAGAGTGCAATTTATGGGCTTTTAAAAAAAAAGACTAGAACTTTCTGCCACCTCCTGGAACAAAATTGAGTTGGGCTGAGAGACAATCACCTTTTACAAGAAGTTTTGTTTTCTATGAATGAATACAAAGCTTCCTCTGATTGGCTGAAATGGAGTTTGTGATGTCAACAGCCCACCCCTCTGCTTCAGCCAGGAAGCTTTGTATTCACTCAGAGAGCCGCTCAGCCTGACTCGATTTTGTTCCAGGGGTGGGAGTGAGAAGTTCTAGTCCTGCTGCCCACCCTTTCACAATGCAGACAACAGCAAATGGTGGGGGGGGGGGCAAAGGGCAGTCAGCAGCAAAATTTTAGGGGACAGGCTACTTGCCTGTTATGACTGTAGGCATTGTATATGAGAGACTATAAAGAATCTGCAGGACACACATCAGTGGCATTATATGTAAAACATTTCTTTGCTCCCCCCACCACTAAATTCCCCAAGATAACAGCATTTTGCTGTCTATCTTGGCCACTGAATCTTGGTGGAATCTATGGCCACAGCAAAGGGCACCCAGCAGTAACATTTTAAGGGATGGGCTACTTGCCTTTCCACAAATCTTACTTCAAGGTCATGCAAAAAAAACACATGCAGACTGTTATGACTGTAGGCATTGCATATGAGAGACTGTAAAGAATCTGCAAGACGCACATCAGCAGCATATTTCTACCAAAGGACATTCAGTAAAGGTTTTCATCTATTTTAAGAGATCAATGCCTACATCATACTACAGCAGAGCTTCCTATGCTTTCCCTATCACAGCTAAGCCCACCTGGTTGGGTTCGCCTCACCAAACCTGAACCCAAATGAATACCCCTAGTTTTCATACAACTTGGATTTAGTGAATCAAACTAAGTTGAGTAAGGTGAGTGTATTACTGAACATCCTAAAGGAGTGAGGGTAGTTGAAGTCCCAATATAGCACTGGCCAGGGCTTTTTTTCTCTGAAAAAATAGGTGCAGGAAATCCCTTCTTCCGAGTCACCTCTTGTGTCCACCCCTACCCACCTCCGAGCACCATTCCTTGGTTCCACCCCCTACCCACCTCTGAACACTATTTCTTTGTTCCACCCATTACCCCCCTCTGAGCACCATTTCTTGGTTTCACCCCCTACCCTCCTTCAAGCACCATTCCTTGGTTCCAACCCCTACCCACCTCTGAGCACCATTCCTTGGTTCCACCCCCTACCCACCTCTCAGCAATGGATACAGAACCAAGTATCAATTCATGGTACCTAAGTAATTTGTATGTAATTTGTTAATGATAGGAAGTAAAACAGATCCCCTGTAGCCAGCAACAATGAAGCACCCCCAGCAAGAATAGACTCTGAACAGCTAGCCACAATAGACCCCTCCCTCAACAGTTGTCTCCCAGTAGCATAAGAGCACCCCAGCAACAATAGAACCCCCCCTGTAAAAAGAGATCCCCTCAGGCAACAATAGATCCCCCAGCAGCCAGCATCAATAGACCCACCAATACACCCCAGCACTCCTTGCCATTACATATTTTCAGAGCTGGAGGAGCTGGAGGAGCTGGAGGTGCTGGAACTACGTTTCCCCGCATTCCTGATGAAAAAAAGCCCTGACACTGGCATATGTAACCTTAAAAATCTTGGGCCAGATCCACAAAAGGGATACGACGGCGTATCTACTGATACGCCGTCGTATCCCTGTTTCTATCTTTGGAACTGATCCACAGAATCAGTTTCCAATAGATAGGGAGAAGATCCGACATGTGTAAGGGACTTACACTGTCGGATCTTAGGATGCAGTACCTCGGCCGCCGATGGGGGCATTTCTCGTCGAAATGCCGCTTCGGGTATGCAAATTAGCACTTACGGAGATCCACAAAGCTTTTACGCTTAGTTTTTTCTCCGTAAGTATTAGTTTGCAAACGCAATATTAGGCATGCTTTTACAAGGCCTAAACTGTTCAGGCCTTGTAAAAGTAGACCCTTCTATCCCGCGTCGCCGTCTTTTTTTTTTTTCAATTTTTTTTTTCCCGCCGCAACTCGTATTTTTTTTTTTTACGCCCGTCGCGATTCTCAAAACCCAGCGCAACGTAAAACCGCGCAAAGCACGTCGGGAAAATGACGTCGTGAGCATGCGCAGTACGGCCGGCGCAGGAGCGCGCCTAATTTAAATGGGACTCGCCCCATTTGAATAGGAACGCCTTGCGCCGGCCGGTAAGTGCTTTGTGGATCGGGCACTTAGGTAGAAATTTTGCGGCAGTGTAACTTAAATGGGAATATTTAAGTTACGACGGCTGGCTGTGGATCTGGCCCCTTGATTTTATCTAATAGGACTCCTATTATTTTATGCCAGGAAGGCTTTACTCATATAATGGAAACAACCAGAGGTACCCACTTTGAATTCATGGAAATCGTTGATCAACTCGGCGGTGCCATTATACAAAGCGGTCTATCTCGCCTGATGCTGCCCAGCTAAGTTTGACAAAATGTGGCAAGTGTGGTTGGAATCAGACATCACGAACGCAACACAATAGGATCTAGATCCCTAAGTTTGTTTACCTGCCTTGTAGCGGTGGAGACCTAATATTGCCTAATACTGTCATTTGTAGATATACCTGGATGCATTTTCCCGACTCCTGAACTTCCCTCCCTGAAGTGGTCAACTGAAGCATAAGATCCGTTATCCTTCTCTGTATCCCTTCAATTTGATGGCACGAGCAGTTTAAGATTTTAGTTGTTTCAATAGAAGTATTAGAACTTATAGAATAGTTACAATGTATGTTACCTATGCCAGGGTATGCCCAGTGGCTTTATTTGTAGCACTTTTTTATTTTATTTTTCACAAAAAAATCAATAAAGTATTTTCAAAAAAAAAATCTTGATTTAAATTTTGATCACATGGTATCAGAAATGATCTATGTATATACAGAGACTTTCAAATCTTAGCATAGTAATGTGATTCTTACTGGTTTTACTAGGAAACCAACAGAAACAAAATTGTATCTGTTTTTCTTTACATGAATTTATAGTGCTAGCAGAACATTTTTTTTTTTTTTTTATTGTCACAAGACGGAATATTAAAGCAAGAGACAAACCACTACTTTGTTAGATTCAGAAATCATAAAATATTACCTTGTGTCACATGCAAGATCTAACATTTGTACATTATTTATAGATTCAAAGGGACAACTTTCACAGCATGAGGCAATTTTTAAGAGTTTGATGCCGCGTACACAAGACCGTTTTTCATGTCATGGAGAAAAATTGCGTTTTTCTGGACGTGATTCTTGTCAAGCCTGCCTTGCATACACACGATCGTGAAAAAAAATGCTCGAGCAAAGCGCGGTGAAGTATAACGCGTACGACGGCATTATAAAGGGGAAGTTCCATTCGAATGGCGCCACCCTTTGGGCTAATTGCGCAAATTTCCCTTCTTATAACTTTCTTCTGAGCATGCACGTTTTTTCCCTCGTCGTTAAAGCCTACACACGACAGTTTTTCGAGACTAGAAAAACGACGACGTGAAAAACAATGAGGCCCCGTACACACGGCCGAGGAACTCGACGTGCCAAACACATCGAGTTCCTCGGCCAGTTCAGCCCTGAAGCCGCCGAGGAGCTCGGCGGGCCGAGAGCTCCCATAGAACAACGAGGAAATAGAGAACAAGTTCTCTATTTCCTCGTCAAGCTCCTCGTCGGCTTCCTCGGCCGAAAGTGTACACACGGCCGGGTTTCTCGGCAGAATTCAGCAAGAAACTCGGTCGGAAGCTGAATTCTGCCGAGGAAACTGGTCGTGTGTACAGGGCCTGAGAAAAAATAGAGCAGGTTCTAAATTTTTAATGGCCATTTTTCTCATGGAGAAAAATGCTCTGGAGCCTACCCACAATCTCTTTTAATGACCAATTTAAAAAATTGCATTTTTCTCATAATGTAAAAGGGTCGTGTGTACGCGGCATTAGATTTTAAGACAGATATTGATTATATATTTCTGCAAATGTGATCTTAGCAGTACTCATTGACTTATGATGGCTAATATCATATTTGCAGTGGCAAAGCTAAAAACTGTGGCATTAAAGTGTAGGTATTGTACAGCCTAGTGCACACAGGCTGAATGCCGTTCAATAAAATCCGTCCGATATTTGTCCTGTGTGCATGGCAGCCGGTCCGACAGAAGCCGACCAGCTCCCGATCAGCACTCTCAGTCAATGCCTGGGAGCACTGATGGGAGTGTTCTGGCAGGGGGCCGTCCCCCTGTCAGAACACAATAGCTCAGCAGGGGAGATCACTGTACTGACATCGGATTGTTAATACAGCAGTTCTGACTGGAGCTATCAGAAAACTGATAGTGTGTACCAGGCTTTAAGCCGGTACTTTTTTTCTTTCAAAAGGTAAGGAAAGTAGGGAAGGGTTAAACCCCCTACCAGGTTATTTGTTTTCTGTCTGTACACTAATGGGAATAATTTCCTTCACTTTATATCCTGGGGATTCAACAGGAAATGAAAGGAGCTTCCCAAAGCGAGAGTTAAGCCTCATACACACGATCGGACTTCCATTGGACAAATCCATGAATTTATGTCCGAAGGGAGTTGGCCATGAACTTGTTCTGAATACAGACGGCAGAACTTTTTCAGCCAACATTCACAAAACAATGTGGTTTTTCTGCTCTATAGCGCCACTCTTTGGGCAACTTCTGCTAATGTTGTCTTATGGTTAGCATTGGTTCGAAGCATTTGTGTTTGTGCTTTGGATTTTAGTCCGACGGATTTGTGTACACACGATCGGATAATCCGACGGAACACATTTGTTGTCGTACATAGGATGCATTAAGGTGAAAAAATAGGAAGCTTTACAACCCCTTTAATGTGTGGATCTGATATATCAATAAAATGAAAATAAAAATGCTCAGGGATTGATGGAAGAAAAGGCCTGGGGACTAAAGCGCTATTCTTTGGAGGATGCACAGGTTTTAAAAGAATAAGTTAAAGGGGGAATCAGAGGAAAGAAGGTTTGCTGCTTTAGTAACATGTTACACCCTGAATACGGGTGTAAAATGTGACATGTTACTAAAGGTGAACATATCCTTTAAAGATACCATTCGATAAGCATTTAGAAATTCTTTCCAAATTTTTTTTTTCTATGGCAGGCCTTACATTACAACTTGCCCTGGCCATGATACTAGTTTGTCACACTTTAACAGATTGCACTAGGGCCTTGAGAAGAGATCTTGTTTCCCTACAAACTGATCCCCTGTTTGTAGAGCATTTAGATCTTGTGCATGTCTCCAGTCTTTTTTCTCATATGAGTATCTTGTCAGTAAACTTGTGGAGGACTCTTTGGCTGATATGCTCGGCTGTAAAGAGAGCTCCTTTCCCTACTCCGAGGTCTAAACGTCAAAGACAAGACCCAAACCTGCTGCCCAGTTCAACAGCAAACCCTGGGTTTCCAAAAACCCCAAACCAGCAAAAAGTCCTCTTTGGCAGGAAGGAGCATTCACACTTTCCAAAGTAGCTGGACGTCTGTTTGCTGTGGTCGACACCAGGATAGACCGCATTGCAGATTCCTGGGTATGGGAGGTGGTTTCAAGGGGCTATGAATTTGAGTTTGGCTCTCATCCCCCTTAACAAATCATGTTGTCCCACCTACCCGTGGTAATGTACAAATTAGCATATCTTCATGCAGATCTTCTAGATCAAGGAGTTATTGTCCTAGATCCTACACTGGAAAGGTTTCAGGGGTTCTACTCCAAACTTTAACAGTTCCCAAACCAAAAGAGACATCCACCCTATCTTGGATGTCAAAGCTCTAAATGTCATCATTTAGGCCTAGAAATTCCACACGGGAATCCACCAGGTCCTTGCTCTGCATCAAGAAGACTTTGTGGCCTTTGCAGGCTTCAAGGATGCATACTTACATTTCTGCATTTTTTCCAAGGCATCAGTGATTTTTTCACTTTGCTTTGGGTACATAGCATTTCCAGTTCATAGCCCTGACATTTGACCAGTCTTCTGCACCCCATGCAATCACCAAGATTCTGGCCCCAGTGCATACCATGGTATGCTCCCAGGGCATTTTAATTGTGGGATATTTGGATGACTTTTTTTGAGAGAAGAATTGGCGCGGAAAAAGACAGAAAAGTCCCGGCCAGCAATATGTCTCTGATAGAGACAGTTCAGGCCTGGAAAAAGTTCAGTGGGATCCTGAAACTTCAGAGTTCAGTTTTTGAGCCAGCTCATTGCATGGAGTTTCTGGATCTTATCCTAGACACAACTGAAGCCATGCCCTGACTCAAACTCTTCAGTCAAACAGTTCTATAGTTTCTGAATCTTTTGTCCCTTAAAGAAAAGGATTGCATGGTAAGTAAAAACAAAAACAAAAAAAGATAAAAAAATAGTTTTCACATTTGTTCCATCCTTTGTTGCTTCTTAGGCCCCGTACACACCATAGAATCTATCCGCAGATAAATCCCATCGAATGGGTTTCAGCGGATAGATTCTATGGTGTGTACACTCCGGCGGATATTTATCCGCGGATATTTCCGAATTCCAGCAGATAAATATTTGTCGACATGCACAGAATATCTATCCGCTGGAATCGGATCCCACGGATGGATCCGCTGGTCTGTACAGACTCACCGAATCCATCCGTCCGAAGGGATCCCCCGCATGCGTCGCAATGATTCAACGCATGCGTGGAATTCCTTATATGACAGCGTCGCGCACATCGCCGCGTCATAATCGCGACGACGGCGCGACACGTCATCGCCAGAGGATTTCGGCGCGGATTTCAATGCGATGGTGTGTACACACCATCGCATGAAAATCCGCCGAAATCCACGAGAGGATTTATCCGCGGAAACGGTCCGCTGGACCGTATTCGCGGATAAATTCTATCGTGTGTATGGGGCCTTAGTGCTGCTGATCTCATGTAACCTTCTTGCAACCACCTTCTGTACACATGCACTCCAGAGATGGCTGCACCACATTTCCCATCCTGGGAGTCCACCATTCCTGATGGTGACTACAGTGAACCATGTCTGTCTAAATGGTTAAAATGGTAACTTAGATTCTTTTTAAATCTGTGTGACAGGGTGACAATGCAGAAGAACAATTAAGAGTAGTGTTGAGCAGAATATGCCATATTCGATTTCGCGATATATCTCGAATATATATTCGAATATTCGAGATATATTCGCTAAATTCGAATATTCGTGATATTTTATCGAAATTAAATGATTGCGATTTTTCGCTATTGCGAATGCGAAAATAATTGCGATTTTTTGATAACTGCGGTAGGAGCACTCTGATTGGCTCAGAATATTCGTGATATTTTATCGAAATATCGCAACATGCGAATGCGATATTTATTGCGCAATTTCGAGAAATGCTGGAGGAGCGCTCTGATTGGCTCAGAATATTCGTGATATTTTATCGAAATATCGCAACATGCGAATGCGATATTTATTGCGCAATTTCGACAAATGCTGTAGGAGCACTCTGATTGGCTCAGAATATTCGTGATATTTTACAATACAAAATAATTGCGAATATTCGGCAAATGCGGAAGGAGCACTCTGATTGGCTCAGAATATTCTTGATATTTTACAATACAAAATAATTGCGAATATTCGGCAAATGCGGAAGGAGCACTCTGATTGGCTCAGAATATTCTTGATATTTTACAATACAAAATAATTGCGAATATTCGGCAAATGCAGAAGGAGCACTCTGATTGGCTCAGAATATTCTTGATATTTTACAATACAAAATAATTGCGAATATTCGGCAAATGCGGAAGGAGCACTCTGATTGGCTCAGAATATTCGTGATATTTTACAATAGAAAATAAAAAGTGTTTTGCATTGGTGGTGATTCTTTACTCTATCCATCTGTCACAGCCGTTTGTCAATCAAACACCTTAAAGATTGAACACGTTCATGCTGCATGCTTTGGACTTTTTTTCACTTCACATATCAAAGACATTTTTATGAAAGATTATTTTTCTATTATTGGGACTATATTTCTTTATATATTTGTTTCACTGTGTATTTCACAAGTTATTTGCGCTTGCTTATTTTATAATTTGCCCACATGTCTTGTCACTAGACATATTTTTTATTCTTGTAGAGCGACTCCATTTTCTGTCTTGTATTAATTTATGTTGTATAACATTTTTGAGTTGCTGCTGTATTCTCCCCTTTTTTAAGGTATGCGCAATTTTTTCCTTCTTACAAAAAATAATATCAAACATACAAATATTCATAACAGAAACATACACAAAGCCCCCCCCTTTTGCATCAGAGACAATCAGAGTTCTCCTACCACAGTTATCGAAAATTCGCAATCATTTTCGCATTCGCAATAGCGAAAAATCGCAATTTTTTTTTTTTCAATTTGGCAACATAAAAGGATCGCCTCAGCTTAGCTACTCGGCCCAGGGTCTCTAATCATACCAGCAATGCTTTTAGACGTCGATAGGATGTGATCTGTTTTAAAAATCAAATTGAAAAAATGCGAATATTCGGAATTGCGAATATTCACCGCGAAATTCGAAATATAGCGCGATTTCTCGAATATGCTATATTCGAGTCGAATATTCGCAATGCGAATATTCGTGAGCAACACTAATTAAGAGATAGAGTGCTTTTACTCTATAACAGGAAATGCCTGATCTAGGACCTTCATGGCAGGATCACCAGGTATTTTTTTAATGAAAGCTGCATATTTAAATATGATGAAACATGAATTGTGTAATTACATGAACATGTTACAGCTCATATAATGAAAGCACGATTTAAAGAAAAAAAAAACAGTTTCTTACCGCCAGCTGCTGAATTGAACCTACCTTGGATGTCTTAAACGGATAGTAAACATTGCTGGGAATTAATTTAGGTGATTAATATGGCAGAACAAAACCCCTCGCATTAAATTGGAGATTCTGCAACATCCCAAAAATGCAGGCGGTCTGGCAGTTCCTAATCCAAGGTTATACTTTTTTGTAGCCCAACTACAGCACTTTGCAGGATGGGAGTCTGAGCAGATACCCCTTCCTGCTCGACGATTATTTTCTTATGCATTTAATGGTCGGTTACCACTCTATGTCCTAGATGGTGCAAGAGGTGGTGTCTCGCTTGCCGTTATGCCTACCTGCACGTTAGTATGTAAAATATGGGATACAGTTAAAAAAATACTGGGTGTCTCTTATCCTACTAGATACACTCCCATATGGGAAAATGATAGACTTCCTCAAATTTTGACCCTTATGCCGCGTACACACGATAGGATGTATTTTTTTCAGACGGTATGTTGGCTCAAACTTGTGTTGCATACACACAGTCACACAAATGTTGTCGGAAATTCCAAACGTCAAGAACGCGGTGACGTACAACACTACGACGAGCAGAGAAAAATGAAGTTCAATGATTCTGAGCATGCGTAGGAATTTTGTGCGTCGGAATTGCATACAGACTTTTCCCGTCTGAAAATTTGAGAACCAGCTCTCAAATTTTTGTTGTCGGAAATTTCGAACAGAAAATGTCTGACGGTCAGAATTTCCAACCAAAAGCTCACATAGAAATTTGTTTTTGAACAAAATTGGGCATATTTGTTAGTTCGGAAGCATCCAAATGAACGAAAGGCTCTTTTGATGAATGCATTAAAAAACAAATTTTCAGAAGGAATGAAAATCTGAAAACGAAAATCTAAAAATTCTAAAACAAGAATAAGAACGAAAATCCGAAATGGCAAAAAACTTTTCAACCTATCAGCTTAACAAATCAATTACATTTGGATAATTTTGTTTTCCGTATTTTCTATTATGATTAAACTATTAACTATTATCGTTTTTTTTTCTTATTATTATTAATTATTAATCATAAAAATAATGATAAATAAAATAAAAAAATTATAATAAACAATAAACTATTAAATTATAGGTATTGGAATTTCATTTCAAATTTGTGTTCGTGAACGTAACAAATTTGAATGCATCCGAATTTACGAATTATCCGAATTTCCGGATAAACGGAAAAAACAAAAACAAATGAAACGAAAAATACAACAAATTTTTAGTTTGTGCACATGTCTAGTCAACATAAGAGGGGGCAGAGGACGGTTTTAAGAGTAGTTAGGGTTAAGTTGGAATCAAACTTTAACTACAGCAGGGATAATTATGTCTCCTGCCTTGTCAAACACAGCTGGGTGGGCAGAAATATAGATTATTTGGCAAGTAAAACAGCATCGAAATTATATTTCATATTTGTATTTATTTGTTTACCTGGAATTTAATTTTAAGGTTCAGGAATATATATTCAGAGCCTAACTCACTCCCAATGACATGGATACAGCTAGACTAACCAGAGCTAAAAGGATATGGTTTTAGAGGTTTGTTCATTTGATAGAAATGTATGCTTGCTTCCTTTCATGTCATTGCCAAATTTGCCAATGTTTCTCTTCTAATGTACAAATGAACCTAGTAATTACACAATAAACATTTGCAGACTCTACTGCCAAATACAGCTTCATGCTTCTAAATGGACAAATGTGTTGCTGTCTTATACCAGCCAGGAAGATACATTGGAAACTTGGTTTAAGAGTAACTTGGTTTGAGAGCATTTTGATTTGCGAGCAACATTTTTTTTAAAATTCTGACTCGGTTTGCGAGTGTTGACTCGCAAGACAAGCAGAATTCAAGCTAAATAGGCCTGCACTACCTCATTTGGCCTGAGGTACAGGGCGCAGGAGCCGAGCAGAGCCGAAAATAGGCATGCAGTACCTCATTTGGGCTGAGGTACGGGGGCGCAGGAGCCGAGAAAAGCCGAACATTGACCTGAAGTACCTAATTTGGCCTGAGGTAAGGGGGCGCAGGAAACAAGCCGAAGTTTCCACGGGCCTTTTCGGCCATTTTCTGCAATCTCTGGTGCCCCCCACCTCTGGCCGCATTCGGTATTGCATCCCATTGAAGTCAATGTGGAACAAATTATTTTTGTTTCCATTGACTAATGGGAAAACTCGCTTTGATATGCGAGTGCTTTGGATTACAAGCATACTCTTGGAACGGATTATGCTTGTAATCTGAGGTTCAACTGTATTGTAATACACCTTATTTAAAAGTCTAGCATTGGTTTCCATGCTGTTGAAGGTAAATTTGCATATATACCCAGTTACGCAAAAAAAAAATAAACTTTGCTTATCAAAATAAAAAACTGTTATTTGACAGTTCTAAGAATGACTATCACGTGTCTATTCGGGGAAAAGCTAAAGTTAAGAATACCAAATGCATCCAGTGTTTTCAGGCTCCGCGGCTAATGCAAACTTTCAAAGGTATGTTTAAAGAAAATAAAGAAAAACCTACTTAACATCAGACAGGAGCGGCAATGTGTGCTAATGTAAGCGGCATATGCAATACTTTCTAAGAAATCGCTTTTCTCGGAATAAACATTGTTTATAACCAATAATAAAAACAAGCGGAGAGTCTGATTGGAGGACAAGGATCAGATACACAAAAGGGTAAGTGCAAATAGTTCAAAGTACAAAAAAATATTATACAAACTCCTGTTTTGTTGGGCACAGAATTGTATTTTGAAAAAGTCTTAGGTGTATCACGTTAGCATGAACTATATTTTCTAGGAAGAACACAATTCAGGCTACTTGAGAATGTGGCAAGCACTAGGGGCCAGAATCACATAGAATTACGTTACTCCATTGCGGCGTAACGTATCCCATTTACGTTACACCGCCGCAAGTTTACAGCGTAAGTGCCTTATTCTCAAAACTCTTACCTGTAAACTTGCGGCGGTGTAGCGTAAATCCGATCGGCGCAAGCCCGCCTAATTCAAATGGGGCGGGCACCATTTCAATTATAGCAAACTTACATACAGATCCGTGCTATAAAAAAATCAACAAGCAAATATACATATGTGAAATAACTATGGTGTGATCACCATACATGTGTAAAAAAATAATTATATACAACAAAGTGATAAATAAAACTAAACTAGATGTTTAGTGATAAAAAGAAAAAAGAGTCAGTGGTAGGGACAGTCCTCCAAGGCCAACATTCCACTGTTGATCAGGTGTGCCTCAGTATTAAAGGCGTAAACCCAATCCTGCAAATATCAAGAAGTCTGCTGGGTAATGTGGAGTCTAAATTGCACATATAAACTTCCAATGTTGGGTGGAGCAGATATCTTCAATACCAAAAATCTTCAGTGCTGGACAAGTAAATAAATAAATGGGTGGGTACCCTTACCAGAACTGGTGGACCCTCTCAACCACCATACGGTGGGAGGGTCGTCAGGGCTTGTATAGACCGATTGTCTGGGTCCAGGGGTCCTCACTCCGCGTGTCCAATCCAGAAATGGTTAATGAAGCACTTGTTCTTCCAAGATAGATAGCCAAGGTTGGTTGATCGATAGTAGCTCAAAACACCCAAAGTGGTAAAAAAGGAAAAATATAGAGGTGCTCCTCGTAGTGTAAAAACATTTAATAAAAAAGCATTGCAAATACACACACGTGGCAAAGAATGCAGTAAAAATATAAAAAACTTCAAATAGCCACACAAGAAATAGGTCACTCTGCTAGCAATCAAACGAAAAAATAGCAAAAGTAAAAGTAAAAATACAGCAGCAAACTCCCACCTTGGATAAAGGTGTGGGGAGTGTTCCAACAAAGTTGAGAGTGCAATGGGGATGCAGTGGAGTAATCACCCGACCGGTTTCGTCGCTAACGGACTTCAACTGGGGTATCTGGTCCTCCTCTGCTCCCCCCATTGCATTAAATACCTTACATCCAGGTCCCTGATTGCTGGCATCTGTTCGTCCATGTCTAACCGGCGTGCGTTCCATAACAAGGAACTGGAAACATATAAAACTGGAAAATATAAAGTTAGGACTGATTAATAAAAGCATTCACGTCCCATTCGACGTTGAGTCCAAATGGGGCGTAACTCTTGAGGGTGTAAATCCAATACTTATTGCTGATTAATGCCCATTGGTCGGCTGACTACCACACCTCCTGCCTATCACGGAGGAGGAGAGGGGGAGTGACTGAGTCATCCTGGATGTCCTGACGATAAGCACGTCTTGACGCTGGCGTCCTGACGCTAAGCCCCGCCCTACTACTTCCGGCCTTTGGAACGCAGACGATGTTTCCAGTTCCTTGTTATGGAACGCACACCGGTTAGACATGGACGAACAGATGCCAGCAATCAGGGACCTGGATGTAAGGTATTTAATGCAATGGGGGGAGCAGAGGAGGACCAGATACCCCAGTTGAAGTCCGTTAGCGACGAAACCGGTCGGGTGATTACTCCACTGCATCCCCATTGCACTCTCAACTTTGTTGGAACACTCCCCACACCTTTATCCAAGGTGGGAGTTTGCTGCTGTATTTTTACTTTTACTTTTGCTATTTTTTCGTTTGATTGCTAGCAGAGTGACCTATTTCTTGTGTGGCTATTTGAAGTTTTTTATATTTTTACTGCATTCTTTGCCACGTGTGTGTATTTGCAATGCTTTTTTATTAAATGTTTTTACACTACGAGGAGCACCTCTATATTTTTCCTTTTTTACCACTTTGGGTGTTTTGAGCTACTATCGATCAACCAACCTTGGCTATCTATCTTGGAAGAACAAGTGCTTCATTAACCATTTCTGGATTGGACACGCGGAGTGAGGACCCCTGGACCCAGACAATCGGTCTAGGGTTGAGAGGGTCCACCAGTTCTGGTAAGGGTACCCACCCATTTATTTATTTACTTGTCCAGCACTGAAGATTTTTGGTATTGAAGATATCTGCTCCACCCAACATTGGAAGTTTATATGTGCAATTTAGACTCCACATTACCCAGCAGACTTCTTGATATTTGCAGGATTGGGTTTACGCCTTTAATACTGAGGCACACCTGATCAACAGTGGAATGTTGGCCTTGGAGGACTGTCCCTACCACTGACTCTTTTTTCCTTTTATCACTAAACATCTAGTTTAGTTTTATTTATCACTTTGTTGTATATAATTATTTTTTTACACATGTATGGTGATCACACCATAGTTATTTCACATATGTATATTTGCTTGTTGATTTTTTTATAGCACGGATCTGTATGTAAGTTTGCTATATAGGAGCATTTTTTCACATCACAGCTCCCAATGCCCACCTCACAATTTCACCATTGTGTATTAAGAGGTACTAGGCTTAGACATTAAGTCATCTACCTTCAGGGTACACATCAATTTCACCCTTTTTAGGGGTCTTTTTATACTTTTGGGCGCTACATTTTCTTTTCCACATTTTTCACCTTACATCCATATGGTATGTTGGCAGCCTGATCTACACTAAGTATTTGGTTTGCGCATTATTATATATACACCTTTTTACCATTTCAATTAGGCGCGTTCCCGCGCCGAACGTACTGCGCATGCTCCGTCGGGAAAATTACCCGACGTGCATTGCGCTAAATGACGTCGCACGGACGTCATTTGTTTAGACGTTAACGTAAATGGCGTCCAGCGACATTCATGGACGACTTACGCAAACGACGTGATTTTTTAAATTTTGACGCGGGAAAGACGGCCATACTTAACATGGCTTAGAACACCTAGGGCTCAGCCCTAATTTTACGCGGCGTAACTCGACAGAAACGACGTAAAGTTAGATCGACGGCAGCGCGGACGTTCGGGAATCGCCGTAAATAGTAATTTGCATATTCTACGCCGACTGCAATGGCCTCGCCACCTAGCGGCCGGCCTAGAATTGCATCCTTAAGATCCGACAGTGTAAGTCAATTACACCTGTCGGATCTTATGGCTATCTATGCGTAACTGATTCTATGAATCAGTCGCATAGTTAGGACGGCCGGATCACAGAGATACGACGGCGTATCAGGAGATACGCCGTCGTATCTCTTTTGTGAATCTGGCCCTAGGTGTATAGTGTGCGGGAAAAGCAAACTTTTATGTGATCTGAATTTCTGTAATAAACAGCAGCTGGTCTTTTCAGAAATGATCACATATAAAACCTGGCTATTACTGGCCTTGTCTTTGTAAACCGGGTAATAGTGGTTTTCAGCACTAAACACGAAAGATCTCCTTGCTTCTGCTTTGTACTGGTTTGCTACAGATATTATATGATTGGAATGTTTATCCTAATGTTTATCTTTTTTTTTTTAAATAAAGTTTTTATTGTTTTTTAGAAAAATAAAACAGCAGAACATTGGTACAGATATGGCAAACGGACATTGGCAGGGATGAAATGATAAAAATGTCTAGTGAACAAGCGTTAAACTAATGTTTATCTTAATACATCCTCTGCATTAAAACGGTTGTAAACTGATGTTTTTTTTTCTTTCTTACCTGCAAGGCAAAGGCATAATATGCTAGTATGCATCGCATACTAGCAGTGGCGTAGCGTGGGTTGTCAGCGCCTGGGGCAGGGCAAGAGATTTGCACCTCCTAACTCCTGGATTTTTAGCACTCTCTGAGTCCCTTCCACTAGTACAATAGTACTGACCAACCTGATTTATACACCGACCTACCTGACCACTATACTAACCTACCTGATTCCTACACTGACCACTAAACTGACCTATCTGATTGCTATTATGACCACTACACTGACCTACCTGATTCCTATACTGACCACTACACTGACCTACCTAATTTCTAAACTGAACAGTACACTGACCTACCTGATTCCTATACTGACCTGCCCTCCCCTTCCCCCCAGTCACAATCCCTGAGATCATCATGGATGGTCTTCAGTGTACATTTACTCACTGCTGTGTCAGTGTCACCGCTGGAGCCTAAGCCGGGACTGCAATACAACTTCTTTCTCATAGCGACGTGGAAGAGCTCACAGTCTCCTAGACTGCACAGCACAGGAGAAGAGCTGCAGGAAACCTGCCGCCTGCCGCTGCGCCCCTCTAAATTTTGCGCCCGGGCAACCGTCCCCCTGCCCCCCCCCCCCCCATGCATACTAGCACATTATGTGAACCTTACCTAAAAACAAAGCTTTCCAGCCGTGCAACGGCACCGTTCAGCTTCCATCTTCACCCATCTTGCTTCTGGGTATGCGGACTCTGGCTCTGTGACTGGCCGGAGCCACGATGACGTCACTTCTGGCGCATGTGCGTGGGAACAACCGTTTTTTGGCACAGGACTCTGAAAGAATGCCACGGGTGGCCGTTCCTTCAGAGTGCATGAGCCAGTGATGTCACTGGCTGCATGAACAGTAAATATCTCCTAAACGGCTTACATATAGGTAAAAGTCAAAGATGGAGTTTACTTCCTTTTTAAGGTAAAAAACCTTCATTGGCAACACTGATGGGCACTTATAGGCGGCACTGAAAGGCCACATTGATGGGCACTTATAGGCGGCACTGATGGGCACTTATAGGCAACACTGATGGGCACTGATAGGTGGCACAGATGGGCACTGATAGATGCCTCTAATAGGCAGTACTGATGAGGAGGCACTGACAGGCATTACTGATTGCCACTTCTATTGGGAACTGATTGGCACCTCTAATGGGCACTGATTGGCATACCTGGTGGTCCTGAGTGGGCATCTCTGGTGGGCATCCCTGGTGGGCATGGGTGGGCATCCTCAGGGGGGGGCTGCACTGATAATCAATCAGTGCAGTCCCACCCTGTCAGGAGAGCAGGCAATTGGCTCTCCTCTACTCGCGTCTGGCAGTGAGAGCCTACAGTATAGACTCTTTACAGAGATCAGTGTGTCAGACTGACATACCACACCAACAATCGCTAAGCTGACCACCCCTGCTGGTACGCGATCGTGACTTATCCTGCTGGAAGTCATATAACACCCAGTCAGGATAACTTAACCACTTTGCGTGGGTCATTCTGCTATATGGCGATTGGGAATTGGCTAAACACTTACCTGACACCATATGAATGCGTAGGGGGGGGGGCCTAATGTGCGGTGTTGATTCCCCCTACTGCACGGGCTTCGACCTGTTTTGCGCCCCCCACCGCAGTGCTGCTGGCTCTCCCCCCCCCCGCTACTGCAGGGGATGCTTCAGGAAGGAGAGTGGGGGAAGGGACTAATCAATATATCATTTACCTACCCCTTCTTTTTCTAATGAACACAGTGAACACACTCACTCACTGTGTTCAATCATAACTGAAGTATAGTAAACTGTGTCTGCCATGCATCCTCTTGTGAATGAACAGAAAGCCGCTCAGCACAGAGCACTCCCCATTCATTCACTATTCATTCACTATCCAAAGCAGCTGAGGCTGCAGAGAAAGGCACGTGTGTTTAACCTTTGAGGTGCACACCCTAATGCAATAGACTGCGCACATCTATGCCTGACACTATTCTCGATCGATATCCCTGCCGGCAGACCTGCTCTGTTCTCTTCCTGCATTCTCAGGCTTTAATTAAATCAGCAGGAGCCATTGGATCTTGCTGCTGTCAGTCAAATCCTGTGAGGAGAGAGTGGGGGGTGGAGTCGAGCTGTGGGTGTCTATGGACCCACACAGCCCTGGCTTGGGATCAAGTCCACATGAGTGCCCCCATAGCAAGCAGCTTGCTACAGGGCCATTCAGAGAAGAAGAAGAGTCAAGATTGCCAGTGGGGGACCCCAGGAGATGAGGTTCGGGGCAACTCTTAGCAATACCATTGCACAGAGCAGGTAAGAATTATTTTTTTTTTAAATCATTTTTTATTTCACACCATAGAAATGCAGTCCCGCTGCGTTCCATATGAGTTTCTGTATGCCCGTTTTTTATGCGTTCTGATGCATTTTCCCCCTCTTTTCATCTTGACCTTAAATAAGGACGTTTGTTCCGGTGCGTTTTTTGGTGCATTTTACCATGTTTCAGTATAGTTCAGTGCAGAAAATGCAGTATGTTCTACTTTTTCCTGGAACTGGAACACACTGGTGTGAACTACGTCATTGGAAACCATTATAACCTACTAGCCTTAAAGTGGTATTAAACCCAAAAACCCAAAAACAAAAATGTAACATATTGCAGCCTAGCAATGGTGGCTTCATTAGTTTTCTTTTACGATTGTTTCTTAGCACAATTTCTGGATGCGTTTTATGCGTTTAGATATGTTTTTGATGCATAACTGACGCATTTTCAATGCTTTCCAGTGTGTTTTTTTGTCCTCTTTTTTTATTGACACTTGAAATTATAGAAGAATAGTCTCCTTTTTGTGTTCTGGTGTGTTTACATGTGTTTATACACCTTTAGATGTGTTTCAGATTTAAAAAAAATGAAGCAAGTGCCACTTTTGTTGAAAGCACTGGAACTTATCGCACTGGTGTGAACTAGGGCCATTGGAATACATGGCAATTACTGTACATGTGTTCCAGGTAGAAGGTAAAAATACACTGGAAAGCATGTGTTGTTAACCAGCCCTGTACCATTGGAAGAGCAACAAAGACACCTTTAGACAGCAGCAATGCCAGTCTGGGAAGTCCATCTAAATCTACTAACCCTACCCTAGAGTTAGCAGATTACGATGGACTTAATTAATTAAAGCTTACCTCCAACTGACAGCAACAGTTTTTTTTCCTTTTGAGAGAAAGGTTTTACTGGAAAGCTGACCATGTTGGCACTCCTGTCAGTGTTAAATGGTTTGCCTCACCCCCCTAATTACCACTTTTGCTTGACAGCTTGGTCTGTTAAAAAAATGATCTCCGGGTGAAAACAAAGGGAAAAAAGCCTAAAAAGGGAAACTAATGCAGCTACCACATCTGAAAAAATGGTAAGCTGCAATATGCTAAATGTTTGTTTTTGGGTGTAATACCACTTTAACCTAATAGCAATGCTTTTATTGTCTTTAAGAGGAAAAACCTTCACTAGCTACACAAAAAGTCACATTAAAAGCTCACTCTCATCAAACATTAAAATGCTCATAGATGTCATCATCCTCATGTCCTGAATGATCCTGATCCAGAAAAACAATCCAGCAGGAGAATAACATTGGACAGCAAAGAATCATGCAACAAGAGGTTGCAGTCCCTGTCAAAACACATTGTGAAGCCTGCTAAAAAGTCTAAACTGGATTTTATAAAATTCTAATTAAGGATGTTGGTGGCCTTTCTGATTTAAATTGGGTCCCCAACCAATTTATTTCTTAATTTTGGAAAGAAGGGAGAAGGCTTAAAATCACTATCAGATTTTTATAGCTGCTTGCAGTGCCAATTGGGGGAGACTTCCTGTTATGCCATCAAAACACAAAGGCCCAGATTCTCGAAGGGCTTACGACGGCGCAACGCAATGTGCGCCGTCGTAAGTCCTAATCTGGGCCGTCGTATCTATGCGACTGATTCTTAGAATCAGTTACGCATAGATAACCATTAGATCCGACAGGCGTAAGGCTCTTACGCTGTCGGATCTTAAATGCAAATTTTTTTTTCGCCGCTAGGTGTCGCCTCCGTCGTTTTCCCGGTTGAGTATGCAGATTAGCAAAATATGCAAATTCCCGAACATACGCGTGGTCGACGCAGTGAAGTTACGATGTTTACGTTAGATTTGCGATGCTTAAAGTTGCCCCTGCTATATGAGGGGCAACCAATTTACGTTGTTTGCGTATGTCGTCCGTGAATGGGGCTGGACGCCATTTACGTTCACGTCGAAACCAATGACGTCCTTGCGACGTCATTTAGCGCAATGCACGTCGGGAAATTTTAGGGACGGCGCATGCGCAGTACGTTCGGCGCGGGAACGCGCCTAATTTAAATGATCCACGCCCCCTACCCGGCTCATTTGAATTAGGCGGGCTTGCGCCGGGGGATTTACGCTACGCCGCCGCAACTTTACAGGCAAGTTCTTTGTGAATAAAGCACTTGCCTGTAAAACTTGCGGCGGCGTAACGTAAATGACATACGTTACGCCGCCGCAGTTTTACACCCAGATACGAGAATCTGGCCCAAAGTGAGGAGAATTGCTCTAGTTTATACTCTTTTGCATGTCTCTGATGGAAAGACTACTACCTGTTGTGATAAATTGCCTTAGTAAGAGCACAGACAGCAACAAAAATTTGACAGTGGTTTTAACCCTTCCCCGTTAAATCCAAAACAAACAAAAATGTATGTGGTATTTTGGTGTGAAACATATCTAAAGCCAAAACTAAAAATTTATAAACTGCAGTTAACCAGTCCTTAGATGTGCTGGCTCCACTTGTTTTCTTTTAACTTTATTTTCACCATATTATTCTGCCAATTATATCATAGATATAATCCCAGGAAATGGATATAGAAGCACGAATGGCCTTGACAGGAGCTCAAACCGATGCGTTTCATCAAATTTTACATCCTCTAGGGCCTAGAAAAGTGTCAGACCAAGCTCCTGTGGAGGTCATTGCATGCTTCTATATTGATTTCCTGGAATTATATCTATTCTTGATGATTTCTAACAGCACTGTTTCTTCCAATTCTGTGTAAGTGTTGTATACATTTTAATAACCCTTTAAGCTATGGTTTTACACTATGTGCGGATGCCTGATGTTTCTATGTATATCCATGAAATGGGAGACTGATCTCTGAAAGTGGGGTTCAACCATACTGAACTCCTCTGGATGACTTGGATGTGTCCATAAGAAATGGACAGATGAATTCTACCTCAGGCCTTGTACACACGACCGAACATGTCTGCTAAAACTGGTCTGCGGACCAGTTTCCGCGGACATGTTCGGTCGTGTGTAGGGCCGACTGGACAATTTTCCGGCCTAGCGGACAGGTTTTCAGCGGACAAAAGTTTCTTAGCATGCTAATAAACTTGTCCGCTGGAAGCCTGTCCGTCGGACATGTCCGATGGTCAGTACGACTCATCGGACATGTCCGCTGGCCCGAGAACCCGCGCATGGCGTCGAAGTGATTCGACACATGCGTGGAAGCATTGAACTTCTGGGTTTGCGGACGTGGCGGCGTCAACATCACCGCCACGTCACCACGCTGTCTGTCTGCGGGGATTTTGGTTTGATGGTGTGTACAACCATCAGACCAAAATCTCCGAGCGGACATGTCCGATGAAAACGGTCCGCGGAGCGTTTTCATCGGACATGTTCGCTCGTCTGTACAAGGCCTCATGTGATTTGAAATCACACCAGCTTTGTTGAATTATGCCACGTACACACGATCGGTTCATTCGATGAAAACGGACCGATTGATTTTTTCATCAGATATCCGATGAAGCTGACTTTCATCAGTCTTGCCTACACACCATCAGTTAAAAATCCGATCGTGTCCAACGCGGTGACGTAAAACACAATGACAAAGAGAAAAATTAAGTTCAATGCTTCCGAGCATGCGTCAACTTGATTCTGAGCATGCGTGGATTTTTGACCGATTTCCCCACAGACGATCGTTTTTTTCTATTGGTTTTTTAACCATCAGATAATTTTAAAACAGGTTCTATTTTTTTTCACTGATGGTAAAAAAAACTATGGGGCCCACACACGATCGTTTCGCCTGATGAAAACGGTCCATCAGACGAACCAATACATAACAATACATAACAGTATTTGGGTTTATATTTTCCGGTAAGCATGCCTTTACTGTCTTCGGTGGTGGATTACTACACTGCGGTGGAATTCACGGAGTGACGATTTACAGACACCTAATGGTGGTCACCTGTATGGACTCATGGATTTTGGGGTACACATTGGTGGTCCCCAAAGTCGAGACTCTATCTTTCAAGATTCTTTGGACTTTTGTTGTTTATTATTATTTGCATGAATGATGTGTAAAGTGTGCAGCGCTAAAAAATGAGTGGAAAAATATTCAAACAATATTGTGAGAAATATTGAAAATGATACTAATGACTAAGTATCAATACGTAAACACTGTTCTAGCTGCAAATCAATACTGGAAGAACAAACCCTTTTTTTGGTTATTATTGATCTACACTATGTGGAAGTCTCTTTCTCCTTTTTCCCTTTTTTTGCATTGATCATATTCCTTTATGAGTCAACTCCCTGGAGGGAAGCCTTTTTTTCGGTGTGGATGCCTTGGAGCCCCCTACAGCCTGGAAGTGTGCACTATAGCCAAAACAAACATCGCGAGGAACGAGTGGACGCTATCGAAAGACAACTGTCTGGGCAAGCAGCGACATCCATACTCTTAGGCTCCATTCACATCTATGCGACAAAACGCCAGACGCCGGACGCTTCTGCCGCTAGAGGGGAGAATTCCCATTGCTGTCTATGGATATGGTTCACATCTCATAGACGCCGAACGCCTGTCGCCTGAAAAAAAGTCCCGGACCCTTTTTTTCAGGCGACATTGGCGTTCGCCCATTGACAGCAATGGGAATGCTTTGTCAAAAAAAAAGTTTCACACTCGCGGCAAAATACGCCGTTGTCGCATAGATGTGAATGGAGCCTTACTCATACTCAGCCCAGCACCTGTTTATTATTATTATGTAGGATAGTGTCAATGACTGTGCTGCTCACTGCTATTTGGAGCCCAGTCAGGAAAGTTACTGCTTTACACTTCACCAAATCTCAAGACTTTCAAGGGGGGTGGGGGGGTTTGTGAATGTTCATTTTCGTAAATCGAATAAATTGTACCCAACGTACATGTTACAAGGTTTGTAAAAAAGACAAACAACTTCAAAAGGTGTAAGGCATTACCAGCTATGCCCCTATTTGGCACAACCAAGCCAATCCTGAAATGGTGAAACTCCAATGTACCCCCAAATAGCGATCATGGGGACTTACCCATCTTTGTCATATTTTTAAAGCAGGAACCTAGAGATAAATATAAAGGGCCGGATTCAGAAAGACTTACGACGGGCGTATCAGTAGATACGCCATCGTAAGTCCGAATCCGCGCCGTCGCAACTTTAAGCGTATGCTCAAACTGAGATACGCTTAAATGTTGCTAAGATACGACCGGCATAAGTCTCCTATGCCGTTGTATCTTAACTGCATATTTACTGCCCGCTAGGGGCGTGTATGCTGATTTACGCCTAGAATATGTAAATCAGCTAGATACGCCTATTCACGAACGTACACCCGGCCGTCGCAGTACAGATACGCCATTTACGTAAGGCTTTTTCCGGCGTAAAGTTACCCCTGCTATATGAGGCGCAGCCAATGTTAAGTATGGACGTCGGGCCAGCGTCGTATTTTCCGTCGATTACATCGTTTTTGCGTAAGTCGTTCGCTAATAGGGCTATGCGTAATTTACGTTCACGTCAAAAGCATTGGCTTTTTGCGGGTTAATTTGGAGCATGCGCACTGGGATACTTTCACGGATGGCGCATGCGCCGTCAGTAAAAAGCGTCATTTACGTTGGGTCATGATGATTTTACATAAAACACGCCCACATCTTACACATTTGAATTGCGCTTCGCCGCCGCAACTTACGGAGCAAGTGCTTTGTTAATAATGCACTTGCCTGTCAAAGTTGCGGAGGCAAAGCGTAAATAGGATACGCTACGCCCGCACAGAGTTACGCGCTCCCTACCTGAATCTGGCCCAAAGAGTATTCACGCTCTACTGTGGAACAGCTGAATGACAGCTGTGAAGGAGTTAAGTATTAATCAACTGCTACAAAACACTGAAAGGTAAAACCAAGACCTGAGTGTGCATGAATATATAAAGTAGTGCTGAGCTGTTGATAAAATTATATGCAAAAGTAAAAAAACGCACAAGCATAAAAGCAATGATAATAGGTGAAAAGTGCAAAATATTGTGCAAGTTGCAAACTAAATAACGTACCAAACAATATAGGGGTAGATCCACATACAACGGCGCATTATTGCGCCGGGCGTAGCGTATCTAAGATACACTACGCCGCTGTAACTTACTTTTTTTTTATTCGAATACTGGGGGTATCCCAGTGCGCATGCTCGAAATTTGACCGGAAGAAGCCAATGCTTACGACGGTGACGTCATTCTACGCAAATTCCTATTCGCGAACGACTTACGCAAACGACGTAAAAAATTCAAAATTGTACGCGGGAACGACGGCCATACTTAACATTGAGTACGCCACCATATAGCAGCTTTAACTATATGCCGGAAAAAGCCGAACGAAAACGACATAAAAAAATGCGCCGGGCCGACGTACGTTCGTGGATCGCCGTAACTAGCTAATTTGCATACTCGACGCGGATTTCGACGGGAACGCCACCTAGCGGCCGCCGAAAAATTGCAGCTTAGATCCGACGGCGTACTAAGACGTATGCCTGTCGGATCGATCCCAGATGCCGTTGTATCTTGTTTTGTGGATACAAAACAAAGATACGACGCGGGAAATTTAAAATTAGGCCGGCGTATCAGTAGATACGCCGGCGTAATCCTTTTGTGGATCTGCCCCATAGTGTCCAAATAAACCTCAGATGCTGAAGAGGTATGTAACACAATGAAAAATAATTATGGAAAAAAATTCAAATAGTACAAGTGCAAATGAGATCTGCTCTGAAACAATCACATCTGCTGAGAAATATGTAAAATAAGCATGAAATGAAATGCATTTACTTCAGAGGAGGACTAATGTGAATGCGCTTTAGAATCTGTGGGCCAAATTCTCAAAAGAGATACGCAGGCGGAACTGCTGTTCAGCCTGCGTATCTCTGTGCCTAACTTTGGAAACGATCCTCAAAAGGCTTTTTCCAAAGTTAGGCAGAAGATCTGACATCTGTAAGACACTTAGGCCCCGTACACACCATAGAATCCATCCGCAGATAAATCCCAGCAAATGGGTTTCTGCGGATAGATCCTATGGTGTGTACACGCCAGCGGATCTGTTTCCGCGGATAAATCTCCCCTGGGATGGATTCCAGCAGATCGGATATTTGCTGACATGCACAACAAATCCATCTGCTGGAATCCATCCCAACGGATGGATCCGCTCGTCTGTACAGACTCACCGGATCCATCCGTCCAAAGGGATTCCCCGCACGCGTCGTAATGATTTGACGCATGCGTGGAATTCCTTATATGACAGCGTCGCGCCCGTCGCCGCGTCATAATCGCGGCGACGGCGCGACACGTCATCGCCAGAGGATTTCCGCACGGTTTTCAATGCGATGGTGTGTACACTCCATCGCATAGAAATCTGCGGAAATCTTTGAGAGGATTTATCCGTGGAAACGGTCCGCTGGACCGTATCCGCGGATAAATTCTCTCGTGTGTATGGGGCCTTACACTGTCAGATCTTAGGATGCAGTACCGCATCCGCCGCTGGGGGCATTTCTCATTGAAATGCCGCTTTGAGTATGCAAATGAGGACTTAAGCAGATCCACAAAGCTTTTAAGCATTGTGATTTCTGCGTAAGTTCCGATTTGCTTGCGCAAAACTAGGGCTGGTTTTACAATGTGGAAAGTTAGTAACACCATGTAAAAGCCCATTCAAGCGACGGCATTTGGTATGCATTCCTGAGGGAGAACTCCACGGCAATTTGTAAAATCAAAACCGGCATGGGTTCCCCCCCAGGAGCATACCAGGCCCTTAGGTCTGGTATGGGTTGTAAGGAGACCCCCCTACGCCGAAAAATCGACGTAGGGGGTCCCCCTACAATCCATACCAGACCCGTATCCAAAGCACGCTACCCGGCCGGTCAGGATAGGAGTAGGGACGAGCGAGCACCCCCCCCCCCTCCTGAGCCGTACCAGGCCGCATGCCCTCAACATGGGGGGGTTGGGTGCTCTGGGGCAGGGGGGCGCACTGCGGGCTCCCCCACCCCAGAGCACCCTGTCCCCATGTTGATGAGGACAGGACCTCTTACCCGACAACCCTGGCCGTTGGTTGTCGGGGTCTGCGGGCGGGAGCTTATCGGAATCTGGGAGTCCCCTCAAATAAGGGGGCCCCCAGATACCGGCCCCCCACCCTAAGTGAATGGATATGGGGTACATCGTACCCCTACCCATTCACCTGGAGGCAAAGTGATAGTTATTAAACACACAACACAAGGGTTTTTAAAATCATTTATTAGTCTGCTCCGGAGGCCCCCCCTGTCTTCTTTAGCTCTAATACCAGGGGGGCTTCTTCTTCCGCTCTCCGGGGGTCTTCTCCGCTCTCCGGGGGGGTTTCTTCTTCCGCTCTCCGGGGGGGTCTTCTCCGCTCTCCGGGGGTCTTCTTCTATCTTCGCCGCTCTCCGCTGTTGACTCGGCGCACCCCGGTTCTTCTCCAGCTGTCCGGTGCCTTCTCCTTCAGCGCTGGCTGCCTGCTATCTTCGTGTGTTAGCTCAATTACTAGCAGGCAGCCAGCGCGGTCTTCTGTGACGTCATCTTCTTCTCTTCTCTTCGTCTCCCTTCTTCCGATGTTGACACGTCGCCTCTTCTCACTGCAATGTTGGAAGCGCGCCTTGCATCCCATTTATATAGGCCTCACCGTCCCATCATGCTCCGGTAGGTACCCACGTGGTGGGGGGGGGCGCTCGCTCGTCCCCACTCCCATTCCTGGCCGGCCGGGTAGCGTGCTTTGGATACGGGTCTGGTATGGATTGTAGGGGGACCCCCTACGTCGATTTTTCGGCGTAGGGGGGGTCTCCTTACAACCCATACCAGACCTAAGGGCCTGGTATGCTCCTGGGGGGGGAACCCATGCCGGTTTTTTATTTGAAAATTGGCATGGAGTTCTCCCTCTCAGGAATGCATGCCGAGCGACGCTGTCAATTTTTTTTTTTTATTTGTTTTCCCGGCGCGTATTTTTTTTTTCACCCGTCGCAACTTTATTGTCCCGTCGCAATCCACAAAGCCCGGCGTAAATTACGTTCGCGCGCTGCCCGTCGGGAAAAATGACGTCACACGCATGCGCAGTACGTCCGGCGCGGGAGCGTGCCTCATTTGAATAGGAATCGCCCCCTCGAGCAGACGACCGCCTTGCGACGGAGGCACTTAAGTTACACGGCGTGTAATTTCTAGGTAAGTGCTTTGTGGATCGGGCACTTAGGTAGAAATTTAACGCCTGTGTAACTTAACTGCTGAAAGTTAAGTTAGGCAGGTTTTTTGAGAATTTGGCCCTGTGTACTTAAGCTCCTTAAATGTAACACAACGACTTTCTCAATAATATAGTATAATGCAAGTTCATTATACCCCATCCAAATTGTTTACAATGGGTCTTCTGGACTCCCTTATTTTCAGTAGATGCTGTAGAAATTGAGGACGCCTCATACATATACTCTGGGGCTGCCCAGAACTTCATAGGTCCTAAATATCATAAACTCAGTCTTTAAAAATAATGTGTCAACAGACCCCAAGAAATACTTGCTGGTAATATTAGATGGCTTCAAATTGACAGGTCACTCCAAGGCAGCCATTGCTAGAGCACTGTTCCAAGCTAGAAACCTTATACTGTAGCAATGGACATCGGCGTACCCACCAACATTCCAGGAATGGATAAGACATATGGGGAATTCTATATCTTGAATCTTCCAGCATAGAGGGTGTTCGCCAATTTTCATAAAACGTGTGGGATAACTGGTTAGCTATTTTGCTACCTCTGGCCTATCACCTATTTGTAGGCAGGTAGTGGTTAATACTGCACCAGCTGGGAAGTTGGGAGTTAATTGTGTTTACTGGCTCTTTCTTGGTGTTTTTTTCCTGGGCCCGACTTCCCGGTCCTGTGTGCTATAAAAGGGATAGGGGCCCAGTCCCTAGGGGTGGCCTAGGGGTTCTAGCTGCTGCTCTCTCAGTTTGGTTCCAGCTGGTTCCCTTTGGTCGGACCCTTTCACTGTCATTTCCAGAGTCTGAATTTACAGTGGCATGCCGAGGTCAGGAGTCCCTACTGTCTAGGAGGATTGCTGGAACCTACAGTCCTTCCTGAAGATACCATCCGTGGACTCTTTCCTATGCAGGTATGCGGTGGCAGCCCAAGCCTGAAGTTAGGGACTAGGGATGTTAGGAAAATTACTGCAATTTATTAATTATTATTTATTAAAGTGTTTAAAACGTTGCCTTTGCCTGGTCTGAAGTTACCCAAGGGGTGTAATGCCAGTAACTAGTCTGCAGCTCAGGTCACTAAACACATAGGGATATTAGGATAATGGTACAAAAATGTATACAGTGTGAAGACACAAATGGTTACCAAGGGTAACAAATGTCTCTTTAGCAGCGTGGTACCTGTGCACCCAACAGTGCAGATCTGTTATGGGAGACTGACAGCTGCTGAAGGAGTGCCAACAACATCTCTCTCACTGCAAGGGTTTATCTCACCTGGCACATGGGTCCTCATATTGTACACAGGTACAGACAAGGAAAAGTTAGGTGAACTGCATGAATGTAGTCCCCACTAGATGCATGCTAGGACCCCATACTGTTACTAGGAGTAAGGTAGCAGTGATACAGTAGACAGGTGGAGAGGGCAGGGGCTCTGTGTCCCTCCTAATTGCAAAAGTGATTGTGGTGATGTACAGTAACAGCAAGAGAGACCTACCCCACCTACCCTACATATTGACCTTGTAATGGATAGACTTCTATGACTTGTTCAGTCTTTCAGCTATGTGCTTGAAATGTTGGTAAACTTCACATAATGCTGGTTATTTTGAAATTAAGTACAGACTTTTCTCCACATTTGTCTTCAAACAGGTCCTCTATATTTCTCTGTTTGATGCACCTATGCGGTCAATTTACTGTACATGCTTAAAGCGGTGGTTCACCCTGCAGAACAACATTTCAGCATAAAATCCGGCATAGTAGCGCGAGCTACAGTATGCCGGTCTTAAATTTTTTATCCCCGTACTCACTGTTATATCGTACATAGACGATTCCGTCTGCCGCGGGGAATGGGCGTTCCTAGCAAGAGGGAGGGTGATTGACGGCCGGCTCTGGCACGTCACGCTCCCCGAAGACAGCCGGAGTAGGTCTCGGCTCTTCACGGCGCCTGCACACAGGCTATGCGCAGGCGCCGTGAAGAGCCAAGCCTATTTCGGCTATTTCCCGAGAAGCGTGACGTGCCAGGGCCGGCCGTCAATCACCTTCCCTCTCCATAGGAACGCCCATTCCCCGGAATCTTCTATGTACGATATAACAGTGAGTACGGCGATAAAAAAATACAGACAGGCATACTGTAGCTCGCGCTACTATGCCGAATTTAATGCTAGAGGGAAATAATTTTTTTTTTTTTTTTATATAGGGTGAACCCCCGCTTTAATGGTTGTTAACTTATTCTGAATGACTATGAGAAATCTTCAATAAATCTTACCAGATTTAAAAAAATATAAATATATATTACTGCTAACACTCCCTTTATACGCATGCCATTAACTCTGAGAACTCCTGGTAAACAAGGCATGGCAAAGAACATATTATTATAGATTCTAGTTTTATGATTATATTTGGCGGTGCCATTTAAGGATAGGGTGTAAATAAGAATGAGTGTTAGGCTTCTAGGTAGTTATGTGTGCCAACATGCCATAATAATTGAGCTTGACAGGTTAAGAAGATTTGTGTGGCATCTGAAGAAAATGAGTAATTTGATGATTGTGAGACTACCAATAGACAAAGAGTGGAATGCCAGTTAATGCCCTCCTGGCACCAAGCTGTTTTAGTAAGAACATAGTGGGTAAATGAAAACAAGTCAGTAATTCTGTACTAATCCTTAAAGATTGTGTGCTAGTGGAAGACCTCAGCCAGAAAATACTGTATACTGTGTACATTTAATCTCTTTAAATGAAATATAGTAACCTTTGCTCAAACTCTACCTTTCCGTGAATAGGAACACACCCAGCCTGGCACTGACAGCTTGTTTGCTTACTCCCAATAGCAAGCTGGCTAAACGTATTAATCTCCCACTGGCACACGATGTTCAGTTGTATTTAGTCATCCTAATTGTGTAACTCAACTATGTTTTTCTTTTACTGAAGTCATAAAATGTGACTACCCTGCTGTATTACAGGATGGCTTTTTTTTCTTCTTTGTCTTTAGAACAAACTAGTAAGAACACCATGCTGGATCATCGGCTATGTCAGCTGCTCAATTACTGCTGGAATCATAGGTACATAAAAATGCCCCCCGCTGACATCACGGGCCGCAGCCCGGACTCCCAGAAGTGGGAAAGGATACCTGTCAAAGACAGGTATCCTGTCCCCCCTTCCCCCCTGAAAGGTGCCAATTGTGGCACCAGAGGGGGGGGGGGAGGAATCCGATGAGCGGAAGTTCCACTTTTGGGTGGAACTCCGCTTTAACTTAAAATGTGAAAGTCAATTATTACAGAATTAAATTCATACGATATTGTAATCCAGTGCTGCTACTTTAAATATTAACCATAAAACCAAGTGAAAATACCAAAATTTAAATATGACTTATAAATGTAAGTCCACAGTTGCACAAAACTTCTATCACCAAACCAAATCAGTGATCGCAAAAACTTAAATGACAGTGCACAAAAAGTCAAATTAAAGTCCTTTAAACGTGATTTCATGGTCCCCAGTGATGTCCTATTGGGAATACGCCACCCAGAATTCCACCACCACTGTGTGTCACATCAGACCCACTCCCATCGGTCAGCAACTCACCAAATCGTCTTGCCCCCCCCCCATTCTCATGAGTCGGCAAATACGTTTAAGGAACAGTTGTTGAAAATCTCCTTAGTAAGCTGCTTCACTTCTCCACCCCTCTTGGGGTATTGATACACATCAATGAGTATATAGAATAGAAAGGAAAGGCTCCACTAGTGTGATATTGTCATCACTCAATCTTTTATTAAAAAATTATTCATAATCCACTCACATGTTCCACATCTTGCATCAGGTATTGCACATGATGTTAATATATCAGCATATTGTGGCGGTCCTTACTTGTCTCACCAACTTCACGCTGGCTGACGACCATTCCAGGGAGACACCAGTTGCTCTCGTAATGTCGAAGCGTCACTTCTGGTTGCTGTACAGTCACTGCCAATGCGTTTTGTCTCTTCCGACTTCCAACTGTGACAGAAATGTAGAACAAAAAGATTTTAGAGAATTAAACTGTTCAGGATTAATAATACATAGAAAGGATAACAATGCATTGTCTTACCAGTTCTGTATTGTAGAAGGAAACATACAGAGAGGAACATGGGGGCTGGTGTCATGGACCTGGAACAAGCATGCAGGTTAGAAAGTCAGAACAGTCAAAAATCCGGAGTTGGATACTTGGTCTTGGTATGTAATGCAGACACTGGATTGGTGTGATGCTATATACCAGAATACAGTAGTCTAGGAAAATGCAAATAAACTACAAGCTGACATTTAGGACTATAACATTTTTATGGTATTGATATGTGTTTGTTTTGTTCCAAATTCATTGATTTAAATTAATTTAAAGCCTACCCGAATGTTATTTTGTTTTGTTAAAGCATTTCAGTGATACTGAACACTTCCAGCCCTTTTCAATCACTTTATGTCTATGTGCACTTGCTCCAGCTTTGGTTGCACATCATTGCTTAGGACCAGTTCCATGATGCTGACAACAGTGGACCTTGGCTGCTCAATGTGTGCCAGCATGGCCACCACTGGTCCTAACCAGGGAGGAATGTGACAAGTGACTATGCAAGAGGCCATCTGGAAGACAATTGCCACCCCATAGCAAAAAGTGCCCTAACAAGTACTTTCATGGCAAGATCACTAGGTATTCTTTTCATGAAAAATGCATATTTAAATTTAAAAGATTGATAACAACTTTTAGAATGCATTATGTTATTAAAGCTTTTATGTGATTTTAGTGATTAAGTTTAGATTTAAGTACATATATTTAAATTTTATGGGCTAGATTCAGATAGATTTCGGCGGGCGTAGCGTATCTCAGATACACTACGCCGCCGTAAGTTAGAGCAGCAGGTCCTGTATTCACAAAGAAGTTCCGCTGTAACTTACGGCGGCGCAGTGTAACTGGGCCGGCGTAAGCCCGCCTAATTCAAAATAGGCTGGTTGGGGGCGTGTTCTATGCAAAATACTAGTGACCCCACGTATTTGACGTTTCTAACGAATGGCGCATGCGCCATCCGTGGACGTATCCCAGTGCGCATGCTCCAAATGATGTCGGCAAATCATCAATGCTTCCGGCGTGAGCGTAAATTAGGGCCAGCCCCATTCACGGACGAGTTACGTAAACAATGTAAATTTTGAAAAAAATTGACGCGGTTCCGACGTCCATACTTAACATTGGCTGCGCCATCTTTTTGGTGGTTTATCTTTACGCCTGAAAACCCCTTACATAAACGGCGTATCTTTACTGCGACGGCCGGGCGTACGTTTGTGAATAGGCGTATCTAGCTGATTTACATATTCTAGGCGTAAATCAGCGTACACGCCCCTAGCGGCCAGCGTAACTATGCAGTTAAGATACGACGGCGTAGGAGACTTATGCCGGTCGTATCTTAGCAACATTTAAGCGTATCTCAGTTGGAGCATACGCTTATCTACTAATACGCCCGTCGTAAGTCTTTATGAATCTGGCCCTATATGTTTTTCTTTTATAGTAAGAGGCCAAGAAAGTATTTTTCCCAATACTAATTGTATCTAATTCACACAACCCCAGGTATTTACCTGAAATATCATCCAGAAAGTAAAATTGCCATGCGCATTAATGAAAAAAATGTTTGTATGATTTGTCACCATATCATTGAGATCGGATACAGCAATTTTCACAAAAATGTAATTACAAAAATAAAGAAAAACATTGTGCATTCATACATATGCTGGTGCTTAGGCAATAAGCAGCAGTCATTCGGCATACCCAGTGTGTTTATTAGGAAGCCCCGGCGTTATGTTTCGTTTTTTTATTCCTGGAACTTTTATATTTTTATGTTTTGGCTTCTTAAACATACAAAGTCATATTACCTGATCTATGTAACAATCTGATTCCATTTTGGCATTATCTTTGGGGAAAAGGAACAACTGTCTGGAGTCTTCTAAGAGAACGGGCATAGAACTTGTCAAGCCTGCTGAAATTAAATTATCTCAATTGGTTGACAACCTAATATCTTTGAATTTAAAATAATTTTAACAATCAGTATGTAAAAACACTATAAAGAGGAATGATCAGTGATTATTTTCTAAGGATATAGTACTTCATTAGTGCTTTATAAAGAGGATAATAAATTATTACCCAAGTACGTTCCCATAAAGTATGAAAGGGCTAATTGGGTAAGCAGAAAATGTAATAAAATGAGTCATGTAGCCATGTGCTCAAACGCAAATTATATTTAGAAGATGTGGTCAGGCATAAAAGGTCAGGCATAGATGAATGCAGGCAATCAGCCTCGTAGTAGTTATAAAGCTATTCACTGACAAAATGTTCTTATTGGTCAAACAAACAAGTGGCATTTTTAAATAGATGCAAATTCTTTCATTCTTAGGTTTAGTAACCCATGGCAATTAATCAGAAATCATAATTGACTTCAGCAGAGGGAAACCTCAATCGTTTATAAACAACCACTGTCATAAAAAAAAATTGTAACTCTGATGACATCACATTGTCACGTGATGGCAAAGAGTTACGTTATCAACTATGTGTCAGCTCTGACATCTTCTAACAAGGTGGCCTTAGCAAGAAATTGCTGCAAAGGTGAGTATAAGTATGTCAATGCACTTTCCTATGGACCTGACAAATAATAGGTTCCATATATATTATATATATATATATTCCATATATATTTAAATTTGCATTTTCATTAGTCCTAAATATAATTAATTAAAAAAATGTGTAAAATGACTTTCTTTTTTTTTCTTTTAGGATTTTTTTTTCTTTGTCTTTTTTGTTTTTTTATTGATTAACTAGTAACACTTCAAACAATTATTGGAGTGGATTTACAAAAGCATAAAGTTTTTTACTTAGCCCAACAAATCTGCATTCACTTCATCAATCATGTGCTAAGGGAATTTATTTCTTCATCAGCACATGATTGTTCTTCACTGTGATCAAGCATAGTATTACCTTTAAAGGTAGATATAGAGAACTGGTCCAGTTATTCATGATGGATGATGCTAGTTTGGTATGAGCATAAATTTGGATAAATTAGTTAATCTGTGCTTTTTGCAAGCCAGTTTACTCATGTGAACTACTCAAAGGGTCGAAAAGAACACTTACCTGTTCACTTTTCTGAACTCATTGGGACACTCTCATGCTCTCCCAATCCTAGGTAACTTCTAGTCATCCACTTAAATCCAATAGGGATCCCCACTTTAAAGTTTCAGGGACCTATGACGTGGTAATCCTTAAATTTTTTTAAATAAATCTATCCCCTATTTGTAGACGCAATAACTTTTGCGCAAACCAATCAATAAACACCTTTTGGGATTTCTTTTTACCAAAAATATGTAGCAGAATACAAATTTGCCTAAATTGATGAAGAAATTTGATTTTTGAATTTTTTTTATTGGGTGTGTTTTATAGCAGAAAATAAACATTTTTTTTTATTTGTCTGTCTTTTTTTGTTTATAGTGCAAAAAATAAAGGGGATCAAATACCACAAAAAAAAAAAAAACCTCTATTTGTTGAAAAAGAAGGACATCAATTTTAATTACGGATAGTTGGCAACCCTGTTCTAAACCCAATCACTAAAATCTCATGTAAGGTTTAAAGAGAACCTGGCAGGTCTCTAAAAAGAAAAACCATTAGGTCCATTATATTCACCCTCCTGCAGCCCATTTGTCCTACACTCTTCAGTTCCTGTGCTGCATCCTCCTTCATATTCATTGACATTTGATATTTCTGGGAGTGTTGGATGCCTGTGTCTTCTGCTGTTTCGGCCTCACTACAGGACTTAACAGTGATGTAAAGTCCACAGGAAGAAACCAAACTACATAGCTGATGGAACAGGCGTCCGACACTCCTGAAAGTGTTCAATGCCCAATAGAATGACCCAGCACTGGAACGGTGGGCTGGAGGGGTTTAATGACTCTTCTCTTTCAGGGATCTAATAGTTTAATTTCTTTAGAGACTTGTCAGGGTCTTTAAATCAGTTCACCGTTAGAATATGCCACACCCGTATTTAGGGTGGAACACATAACATGTTCCAGTACTCCCCTTCACCTCATGAGCCCCCTCAGCCACTGTCAAATTTAAAATTCGGGCAGCTGTGGGGTCTTTTCTCATAGGCTCCAGAGGCAGAATAACTCACTGGGAAGTGAGGGGACCAGTGCCCAAGAAGATAACGAGCAGGAAAAAATATCTGGCTCCCAGGGCAGAAATTAACTTTGCTCATAGAGGAAATGGAGACGTTGATCCAATAAACTGCAGGATGGCGAAGGAAGAGGTGTTTGGAATCAAGATTGAGGGGTAAGGTAACTAATGCACAATGCACTATTTAAATTTCATTTTTACCCAGTGTAGTGCATCCCCTTATGGGCTGCAGGTGAACTGGGCCACTCTACACAGTCAGTCACACTGAATTTTCACAGTCACTCAGAGTTAGAGAACAGTCCGTGACTTTTGATTTGAGGGTAATAAACTTGGATGGGATAGGGGTAATATGGGATGCCCACTTGACTTCAGAACAAACTTCAGGGACACTTCTCCTATAAACAGTCTATATATAGCACTAACTTCTTCCTCCAGCACACACTTGCTTGGTTCCCAACTGTGTCACTCTAAAAGGATTTGTAGCAATGTCCCATTTCAGGCAGGGACTCTCAGCACCTATACTTGTAGAATATTAGAATGACACAGCTCACACATTTCCAGCACTTCCTCCCGTGGTCACTGAGCCCAGCACCACATCTTCAGGCACTGACAGCCAGCCTGGCTGCAGCTGCCCCTCTCACTAGACCTCCTGGCTAATTTCTCCACAGTCCTTCCAGACTGAACACTTTCTCCACAGTCCTCCAAGACTGATCACTCACCAGCTCACCTGGCTGACTTCTCAGGAGATCTCCCAGACGTGCTGAACTGCTCCTGTTGTCCTCTCACTTGCTTCTGTGCCCCCAGGACATAATTCCCCCCTTGTGTTGTAGAAGGTCCCTCTAGCATCCAAGCCCCAGGCCCAAGGTCAACCCCCCCGACTAGGGAGCACCCCCAAGGGCCACAACAGCCTCCTCGGCACTCCATCTTCATCTTCCACCTGACTGCCCCTGCTGGCACGACTCATGACCCTTTTTTGCTGGGGATTGGTTGAGGACCTCATAAGTATGCCAAACAGCTCCTCCTAGTATCCACCCTCTACATCTGGAAGCTTTTCCAAGGTTCCAGAAACAGGGGGAGGCACCAGAGAAACTGCTTGCTACTCCCTGAGTCACTCAACCCTGACCCAGATTCAACCCATGCCACTAACTTTTTTCCATCTAGCACACTAGAGGGTGCTATACTATATTTGGGCTTTAGTGTAAAAATACAGAGCAGTTGTTTATGATACACAATGCTTTACAGCTACCTAAATGGTATGACGTCAAAATTCACATTGTGCACTGGGGCTCAAAGGAGGTTAGTATAAGTCCCTGTTTAAGTCTTTATAGTGAAACATTTTCAAGACTTTGCAATGTAAAGTGCACCATTGGCTCACTCACATATCCAGGTGAACATTTCCACAAACAGAACTAGGACTGGCTACAGTATGTGTTCTAAAGGAGAACAATTGCATTTTACATTTCCAATTTTTCTGAAGTCTAAATTGTTCTTTTACATTATCATCTAATTGTCATGCCGCGTACACACCATCACTTTATGTGATGGAAAAAAACGACATTCTCTTTGAAGCAAAAAGCAAAGTTTTTGAAACTTCAATTTTCAAAAACGACGTTGCCTACACACCATCGTTTTTTCACAATGCTCTAGCAAAGCGAGGTTACGTTCACCACTTTTTTCCATTGAAGCTAGCTTCATAACTAGCTTCTGGGCATGCGCAGGTTTAAAAACGTTGTTTTAAACGTCGTTTTTTGCTACACACGGTCAATTTTTGTGAAACAAAAAACGACGTTTTGAAAAACGACACAAAAAATTTAAGCATGCTTCAATGCTTTTATGAGACATAAAACAACGTTTTCCCCCACACACGGTCATTTAAATTTACGTTTTTAAAAATTTCGTTTTTTTTCATCACATAAAGTGATGGTGTGTACGCGGCATAAGATTCAGTTTTTGAAATATGTACAACCATATCTACAGATTTTACAGTGACCCTCAGATGTACAGAAAGAAAAAAATGTGTTTATGATACATTGCTGTTTCCATTGAACTTATGTGACATTGAAAGCCAGGAATGAATCACAAAGATGACAGTTCAAGATACACTTAGGAGTGATTCATGTTGTAGTCTTCCTAGAAATTAAGTTTCCAGTGAACTGTCAATTTAACTCTTAAAGTGTTTAATTCAAAGCCTTTCAAGATAGTAAAAAACAAAAGCGGCGAAAGGCATGTTTTGGGTTACAGCAATATATACCCCTGGCTTCACTTCACTAGTAATAAAAATAGAAGCAGTTCTTAGAAAAACTCAACAGGAAATGAAAACTTACTGTGCATGGAAATAAAGAAAAGAAATAACACAATCATTTGTTACGGCTCTGTAGTCTTGATATCTTACTGAATAAATACAACCTGAAACATTGATCTACTTAAGTTAATAGATTGGATGAAAGCACAGTTTTGAGTTATTTCCCTTCTGGGTGTG
The DNA here is from genome assembly GCF_905171775.1 of Rana temporaria. Classification (NCBI taxonomy): domain Eukaryota; kingdom Metazoa; phylum Chordata; class Amphibia; order Anura; family Ranidae; genus Rana; species Rana temporaria. Next base: position 200,307,079 of record NC_053491.1, on the reverse strand, counting down.
TTTTATTCGGTATTTTATAGGCAAGTATGCAGCGTAACAGGAACTCAGAATTTTTTCACTGAGGTCGTAAGACATTTTTATAAGAAAGGAGCAGTTGATGAAGCAAAGCTCCACATGCCTTGCAAGCTTTGATTAAATAAAGCCATGAATAGTCAAACTGTACACAGCAGAGCTGTAAAAAAGGTGACATTGAAATTTAATTTATACTTCTGTGACCCAGTTACTAAAACGGAGTTCCAGACCCAGGTGAAACACATCAATGTGAATGGTTTACTTGCCAAATGATTTTTAAGTAGTTCATTTATGTGCATTGCAATTCTTTTTAGCCAGTATTGTGGGCTAGGCAGCATAGTCAGGACATCTCACTTTAATGTAAGTTCAGCTTTGACGTAGACCTTCACGCCCAAAATACACTTTCTACTCTTTTAACCATCCACAGCCCCACTCCAGCTGCCTCCTTGGATATATATATGTATTCAAGCCCTTCCTTTTCAGAGGATAGACAATGTGTACTGTGATTTCATAATTCACTTTTTTTTTATTCACAGGGCATCAACAAAAGCACTGCATCGAAGAGCTCCTTAAAAAAACAAAAAACAAACGCAAAATCAACATCAAATATCCCAGGCAGCATCAGCGTGCAGATAGTGGCTGGAGGAGGACAAACCAGGGTTTGATTGCAAGAACCTATCAGAGACAACTGGCTCCTGCTGACATTAGAAAGATGGCAGTGCCAGACCCAGCGTGCAGCAGATTGACTTATAACAGCAAGAAAATTCTCAATTTGCTAGGGGTATGAATATGTTATTTCAGCGTAAGCCAGGAAAAAGGAACAGGGGACTAATAGCTAAAATAACCAGGGGAAGGCTGAAGTACCTGTCTAAGAACCCACCCCAACATTCCCCCCCTTTTACCTGGGGGGAATCCTATTGGAGGGTATGGGACTTTTAAGGTGCTATTCATTATGCCAAGTGAAACAGTATTCATTAAAAAAATATATTATTTTATTATTATTATTACATACAAAGAAAAAGAAGGAAAAGTGTACTTTAATACATATTCTCCATACCGATATTCCACATTTTACATTCTACATATTTCGCCTTACGGGTTCCTCAGGCACATGCATGGATATTCTTTTCTATTGCATAAATAGGAACATAATTACAGATACACATCTAATACACCAACATGTAACATTTAAGAAAATGTATTTTCAAGTTAATCCATAAATGTTATGGCTGTATCTGGATGATTACAGAGACCTTAAAAAAAATAACTCTGAGTCCACTTGGGGGATATTCAGAGATTAATTTGTGATTATAGAGCACCTCGTCACACACACACATAGAGCTCACTGCCAGTCCAGCCGGATTATCCAAGGTGAGAGGTATAGTTCTTAATGCTGTGTGACCCCATTAAAATTCTTAGTTTCTAAAGACAATATCTAGGTTGATATTGCATGTGATATTTCAATCCATGTCTCTACATGGTAAATTCCTTTATAGTTCCAAATCTTACTAAAAGGAAAACTCAGTTAAATATAATGCTTACGTGTGAGCTTTATTACTCAGATCATGAACTAGGAGTCAATGTTGTCCTAGATAAAAACAGCTGCAGATGTTCAAATTTTATTCTATATACAGTCCTGATCAAAAGTTTAAGACCATTTGAAAAATGGCAAAAAATCATATTTTACATTGTTGGATCTTAACAAGGTTCCAAGTAGAGCTTCAACATGCAACAAGAAGAAATGAGAGTGAGACAAAATATTTTTTGAGCATTCAATTAATTGAAAATAACGAATAAACTGAAACAGGCTGTTTTTCAGCTGATCAAAAGTTTAGGACCACACCTCCAAAAAAAAACTAAACCCCCCCAAAACAGAAATCCAACTTCCAAACATGAACTCAGTAATGAGTAGCTCCACCGTTATTGTTGATTACTTAAAAAAATTGTTTTGGCATGCTTGATGCAAGCGTTTCCATAAGGTGAGTGGGAGCATTTCTCCAAGTGGTGAAGACAGCCGCACGAAGGCCATCTACTGTCTGGAACTGTTGTCCATTTTTGTAAACTTCCCTTGCCATCCATCCCCAAAGGTTCTCAATTGGATTTAGATCAGGGGAACATGCAGGATGGGCCAAAAGAGTGATGTTATTCTCCTGGAAGAAGAATACTACTTACTGTCGCGTTGTCCTGTTGGAAAACCAAGTCGTTACCACACAGACGAGGGACCTCAGTCATGAGGAATGTTCTCTGCAACATCTGGACATAGCCAGCGGCCGTTTGACTTCCTGAAGCTCCATTGTTCCACTGAAGGAAAAAGCACCCCAGACCATTATGGCGCCCCCTCCACTGTGGCGCGTAGAAAACATCTCAGGTGGGATCTGCTTGTCATGCCAGTAACGTTTGAAACCATCAGGACCATCAAGGTTAAATGTTTTCTCATCAGAGAATAAAACTTTCTTCCACCTTTGAATGTCCCATGTTTGGTGCTCTCTTGAAAAGTCCAAACGAGCAGTTCTGTGGCGTTCAAGGAGACAAGGTTTTTGAAGACGTTTTTTGTTTTTGAAGCCCTTCAGTCTCAGATGCCGTCTGATGGTTATGGGGCTGCAGTCAGCACCAGTAAGGGCCTTAATTTGGGTCGAGGATTGTCCAGTGTCTTGATGAGAGACCCTGCTTATGCAGTTCAGCAACCCGACCACGTTCAAAAAGGGAGAGTTTTTTTGGATTTGCCATCACAACATGTGACTACCTGACCTGTTTCAGTTTATTCGTTATTTTCAATTAATTGAATGCTCAAAAAATGTTTTGTCTCACTTTCATTTCTTCTTGTTGCATGTTGAAGCTCTACTTGGAACCTTGTTAAGATCCAACAATGTAAAATATGATTTTTTGCCATTTTTCAAGTGGTCTTAAACTTTTGATCAGGACTGTATCAGCATTCAGGTTAGTGAATCTAACCAAAAAGCAAAAAACAGACTTAAGACAATGGGCAAAAAAAAAAAAAAAAAATATAATGTAAAAAGAAGTCAAGCGTCAATTTTAGAGTGGGCATATAATTACCTCCATAGTGCTTAAATGTTGTAATGTTTATATATCCTGCGGGGGGTGGGTGGTCATGATGCCGTGATGCATACAGAATTTCTATGGTTTAAGCATATATTAGATCAGTATAATACATACAAACCATGGTATTGATCTAAGGTTATTAGATACACATCAAAAAGGATCCCTGAATACAGCCAATAAATTTGTTTTTACCTGTCAGTGGCTGTGTGGACGAAATGGCTCCTAGAAGACCCTGCAGCTCGTGTTGCAGGGTCTTTATACTGTATTTATACTGCTCACCTGTACGTCGTGAGTGGAGCGACGTATGACGTCACTATGCTCCGATGTACGGCCGGACGCAAGTGGGTGACGTGGTATGTGGAGGTTGAGTGACCGCCTCCACAAACTGACCTGAGCATATGACAAGCCGGCAATGCCAGGAGGCAGGGCCTGTGTCTCCAGGCACGCAAGAGTTTCCAGCATCTATGGCAACAATGTATGTTCTATTGTTGCCTGTCAGAAGGGGGGGAAGAAAATTGGGTGCAATCATATATGACTGCGCCCACCCCCCGCACAGAAGCATCACCTAGTATTCCCAGACAGACATAGCACACTTGTCTCCACAGGAATTCAGCATGATGTATCCCAAAGGGTCGTGTTGATGTGTGCCCCTATGGCTGGCAGAGGAGTGAGATCCTGGAATGTGTGCCTGAGAGGTGCTCTGCAAAGGAAGGGAAAAGTAAAGGTGGAGAAGATGCGGGATAGTCAGAAACAGCAGGTGCATATAACAGTACATTCTGGTAACTGTGTCAAATAGGACAATGCATGCTCCAAAAAATCTTCACTGGATGTGTTATAGGAATGGCTTATAGCTAATACAATAAATTCAAGCCTGGATATCTAGTGGCCTGTAAAAGGTAAATCCATTTGGCTTCTAATTGCAAGAGTTGTTTGTCAGCATCTCCACCTCTGTTGTGTGGAGTAATGTTTTCTAAAGCAAAAACCCTTTCATCTTGAGATTGTGAGTGTGGTATAGACCCATGTATCTGCTGATGGGAGTTTCAATTTTACGTTTGGATATTGCTGACACATGGTCTCTAATCCTACAAAATAGATTAAATTTGGTTTTGCCCAAATAAAACGCACCGCAAAGGCATTTCATAAGGTAAACGGCCCCAATTGATTGACATGTAACTCTCCATTTACAGGTGTCCATAAGGTACCATTTGGGAGATCTATGTTCTCACCTTCGCAAAATATAGTGACAGTAATTACAACTGCCACATGGGTATGTGCCTGGTCTCTCCAATCGATTAGGCCTGCCCACTGTGTAATGACTTAACACAATAGTGTCCTTGATTGATTGGGATCTTTTGAATGTAATCTCAGGAAAGGTTTTAATGTATTTGTTAATTTTATCATCAGCTGTAAGGAGATACCAAAATGTATTATAGATCTTGCAAATTTTATAGTGTTGTCTATTATATCTAGTTACTATTCTGGTTGTCCCTAATTTGGTTACTATCTTTGGTTTGTAAATCTTTTACCTAGGTCACCTGCAGATGCTTGTAGTAGAGGAGCAGTGCTGTATGTGGCTGTTATTAGACAGCCGCATACACCTGTATGGATGCTGTGTGCCTATGGTAATAGTATACCCAGTGTGCACTGTCACTATGGTGAAGAAAGAAGCCAAGGAACACATAAGTGATCTTTATTTATTTATATGTGTATTTTTCCTCCACTGGATCACTAGGGATTAAACAGTAATTTGGGGACACAGAGTGCTCCACCGTTGAGTTTAAATGGTCCCCCTATAAACAGCAGATTCTAACCCAGTGGCGGCTGGTGAAGTTTTAGGATGGGGGAGCGCCAGACCCGCCTTTCTTTTTGACACCTCCCACTTCTCATAAGCCCCACCCCTTATAGAATCCACCCACTTTTTTCCCTGTATTCCACTTGCTTCCATCCATATTATCAGGAGTATACAGTTCAGCGTCACAGAACAGGAGTATACATCCCCAGCATCAAAGGACAGAGCAGAGTATACAGCTCTGCCTAACAAATCAGGGTATATAGCTCAGCATTACAGATCAGGGTATATACTATAATAGAAAGACATAAAAAACATCTTGTGCATAGTTAGAGCTCATTTGTTGTGTATAAGTCAGAAAATGATTCAGAGGGCATTTGTTTAGTGCAATGCATGCAACTTTAACGCATGGTTCTTAAGAAAATTATTGATTGAAAGCTAGTGCAGAATGTCTATGGTGTAATCACAATCAATTAGCATGACATACACCTTGTGCAGCTGAAGTCTCCTCTCAGAGCTCAGAGCCATGGACAGGTAAGAAGCTTTTATCACATCTCCAATGTCTCCAACAGCTATCAAAAGTCATCACATGTAAAATTATTTCTAGATCAGTGTATTTATGTACATAGCAAAAATAGATGATAACATAAGCATTCAAATATCTTCAAGTGTTTAGAAAGAATGTACTGTATACTGAATGGTATAAGCAAAGACAATTATTGTCACTCTGTGTGGAATCTTGTTGAAAGTCTGACCAGCCATTTGAAATATTACAGGGCACCATCATTTTTAAATTGTCATGTCACTTCCAGCACTGCCCATGTTCTATGGTGCCAATTAGACATGTGCATTCGTTTTCGTTAGAATGCATTTTCATCCGAAAATCTGTTTTTTTCGTTATCGTTTTAACAAACGATAACGAAAGTGCAAGATACGAAATACGAAAGATCCGACATAAAAAATGCTTTATTTTCATTTTCATTGCGGTAAAAATTCGATATAGAGAGATTCGACATTATAGGGAAAAGATTCGACATCATAGAGAAAAGATTCGACATTATAGAGAAAAGATTCGACACTATAGAAATAATAGATTCGACATTACAGAGAATAAATTTTGATTTATGAGAAAATAGATTAGACATTATAGAGAATAGATTCAACATTATTACTAGTCATACAACATTAGAATTCTTTTAGGCGGAATATTCAAACGTAAATGTACGATTCGACGTAAAGATTCGACGTTCCGTCGAATATTTTTTTGACCATTAGCCAGAAACCAACAAAGATTCGACCTTCCGGCGAATATTCTTTTGACCATTCGACAGAAACCAAGTATTATTGGATTTTCGGACGAAAGCTATTCCCCAACGAAAAACGAAAGAAATCAAAACGATTTTCGGGAGTAACTAAATAACAGGAAAATGACAGGAAAATTACTGCAATATGGGAGTGTTGCGACGCATTGCTTTGCCCCACAAGGACTACCAAAAGCAGCCAAATGAAGCGTCTCGCCTGAAATCCTGTGAATGCATAGACGTCACGCTGCCCATAGTGCACGGTGTCCGGCACCCGTACATAGTGAACTTAAAGGACCTTTTTATTTTTTTGTGACTAACGGGGACCGTGCACCTCCTATGAATGTGCCGCCACTGTCATCTAACCACTGGCAACTGGTTTGTCAGGGCCAATTGATTGTAACTAGGCCTCAGTTAGCTGTACCCTTCTTACCATACATCTCGGTATACCTGTGCATTAGGGGGGCACTGGAAATGGTGGAAGAACCCAATATATCCAGCAGCTCCTTTGGTGATCATTGCTAGAAGTGTGTTTAACGGATCAAAAGGGAGCAAATATGAGAAGTTCACTGTTGGGGTTTACAAACAACTTTTACAGAATCCTGGAGACTGTGTAAATTTTTGCCATTCTTATTTAATGGAATTCATTGTTCATTTTTTAACTGTACATGCCTCCAGAATCATGCTGACTATAGAAGCATCACAGTAAAAATTAGTAAATACACCAAGTATACGTTTTATTATTTGCTAGAATAAATCACAGAAGTAAGCCATTAATTCCACCCTTTTACAACAAAATGTGTTTATCACACTAGCTGCAAATGACAGCTAAAGCCATCTTGCTCTAAATTACAGTCATTCCCAATGTGTTGGGAGCACTTTAGACTGCATTAAAAGTGAACATTTTATTGAACCTGATAGATTATTATTTTTGACAAATTAATTCTCACCCTGAATACACCTTTTTGAGCCCTGTTTTTTACATTCACCTTTGGCAAAGATTTATTCTCCTTGTAAACACGTACGTTTGTTATCTAATGTCTTAGTGCTAGTTTGAGACATTCTACATTACATTTCAAGTGAAAGATGTTCTGCAGTGCAGCCCCATCTTCTGGCTGTGCTTAAGATATAATTCATGATACAGGGAATGCTTGACTTTAAATGGCGAATGATAGCCATAATTCACTTTAAGTTGGCAAGTAGACCTTATGACGAAACATGGAGTCGAATTTACCTTGTCTATAGTAATGAGTATCGGTATCGAGTATGAGTACTCTGATGCTTGACATGATACTGATGCTTGACAGTGGTGGGGGCAGTTAGAAGCACTGATCTCCCTGTATAGCTTTTTTGACAGCCGCTTCTCCTCCTCTTGTCAGAAAAATTGAGAACCAGCTCTCAAATGTGTTGTCAGAAATTCCGACAGCAAATGTCCGATGGAGCATACACACGGTCGGATTTTCCAACAACAAGCTCACATTTGTTGTCGGAAATTCCGACCGCGTGTATGCGGCATTACTGTGTTTTTCTACCTACTTGTAATGACCTCCACGAGCTCCTGAACCTCTCCTTTCCCCACCCATTTCCATTTGTTTGGAATGAATACTTCACATCCCATCGTCCATAGTCCATGTCGGGAGGAATACATACAGCGGAACAATGGAGAATTAACAGAATCCACCCTCTAACAGAAAGACAGATCACACCAGAAAAAAAAAGGAATTTGGAGATGTGGAGGAGGATGAAGGAAATTTAAACCAACCTTATATTGTTTTATCACCCTTGTTATACCCTAAATTAATAAAAAAAAAAAGGCTTGTGCAATACTTACCAATGCAGGTGGATTCTGAGGACAGTGCCATGAGGGTCATGGATCATGTGTGTGTTGTCAAAAAGTATAATCTGTTTTCATGCAGAGTCAGGATTGGCAAGCTCTGGTTGAGAAAAACCTTTGACAGCCCAAGGGACCCCTGCTGCACCTCTGTGCTGAGATAAGAGAGCTGGAGAGTTCCCAGAACTGCTAAAAGGTGTACAGATTTTAGACTAGTAGATAGCAGATGAAGAGTTATGAAATAGGATATGTTTATATTGGAATCTGGTTATTTGGTATAAAATGATCAGTCCCCAGATGATCCTTTGTTAACCTGACCACCACTGTATTCCATTTAGCCCATGTTCACACTGGGCTGAACTCGCACGATTTCACTACCGCTTATCAGTCCCGATTTATACCGCGATCACAAAGACATCTGTGAAGTTTCGAAATCGCAAAAAGTAGTACAGAAACGACTTTTTGAAATCGGTGCAGTGCCGCAGATGCGACATCGCACCGATTAGGACGGTGCCATTGCCGGCAATTTCCGTCAACTGCTATAGATTTGATATGCGATTTGACATGTTAAATCGCATGTCAAAATGCACCAGTGTGAACCAGGGCTAATGCCGCGTACACACGATCGGAATTTCTGACAAGAAAAGTTCGATGTGAGCTTTTGGTTGGAAATTCCGACCGTATGTAGGCCCCATCGGACTTTTTATGTCTGAATTTCCGACAGCAAAAATGCTTGGAATCAATTCAACGCATGCTCGGAATCATTAAACTTAGTTTTTCTCGGCTCGAAGTAGTGTTGTAGGTCACCGCGTTCTTGATGGAATTTTGTGTGACCGTGTGTATGCAACACAAGTTTGAGCCAAAATTCAGTCGGAAAAAAATCCACGGTTTTCTTGTCGGAATTTCTGATCGTGTGTGCGAGGCATTATTTTGGTCATGCTTCCCAGGTAATTGAGATTTATATTAGCTCTGAACAATAGAAGAGTGATCTGACAAACAATTAGCAGCATTACCAACGGTCTCTTAAAGTGGAACTAAACTCTGCAATCTATGCCCATTAGGGCAAGGAACAAGTCACCAGTATTACCTCATTCTGCAGTGTTTGTCTGTGTGGAGGTGGCCATCTTGGTAGAGGCAGGGCTTTGGTTTCTTGTGTCTCCAGCTAGGTGTTAGCAGCACAATAGAGACATTACCAAATCTCATCCTAAATCTCCTAAACCTAGTAGTCATAGGCTACCGAGCCATGATGAAGTTCTACAGTAAAATTATTACATTTAAACCTGGGTATATAAGTGCGATGTTGGAAAGCTGCTGCAGATATGACCCTTACCACATGGCTTAGCCCTTCTTACTTTATTGGACAATACCAGGAACCCATAGATGGGGAATTATATCATGACCAGTGACGGCCAGTGTTTTTTTTTTGGGGGGGGGGGCAAACAACCAAAAAGCAATGCCAAAGCGGGTCACCCACAAACCCCCCCTCTCCTGCTTGGTCGGGTCACCTGCATTGCGGTTGGCTGGTTGGTCATCCAGCCCTGCACTTACCTCTTCTATGTTTCTGAGTGGTGGCTTCTGTTCCCTCCTCCTCCTAGGCGTCTAATAGGATTGCCAATCCAGGTCTCTGGACCCGCTTCCTGATTGGCCAGGAGGAAGATTAGTGCGAGAATAGCGAATGTTCATTTGCTATTCTCACACAACTGGGTGGGCTTGGAGAGCAGTGCTCTGTGCCCCAGTCCACCCTTTTTTAAAGCCTATTAGAGCCTCTGGCTCTAATCACGTTCTTCAAACACCCCCCTCCATTGGAATCCATGCATCCGGCGCCCTGCATGTAAATTAGGGGGCCGAATGCATAGATTCGGGGGTGGTGCCGGTGCTCCCCTAATGGACGGGCCACCACTGATAATAATCATCATACTAAATAAGAACACTACAACCCTCTGACAGAACCTCTCAAAGATAAGGCAGGCAGGCAGATCAAGAAAATGAACGAACTACCAGTACCCTCACCAGCGCCTTTGTAGACCATTAAGAACTACCAGCCGTCAGCCCCAAAGGAAACCCGGAAGAGCAAGGAGAGCCAACTTACCGCCATATATATACAGTTTACAGTTGGCAAGCAGTTAAATACCCAAGTTCACTTTAAAAAAATTTATTGGTTCTAGTTTAATCTCAACCCAATTTACCTCAATTTACATCATCTCACACTTTGCTAAATCAAGCCCTGGATATAGCGAATGCATTCACCCCATGGAGCAGAGCTGCTTTCACGGTGTCCCAGATGCAGGCTGATGGAGAAACATCAGTGATGTCTATCTGCAGCTGTCAATGCACAAAGAGCACTGTGTTCAAGGAACACAATGGTATTAAATGTTAAATAAGCTAGATGGGTTTACGTAAAGCAAGCCTCTGAGCAGCATTAATATAAATGAGTTCATTTTGTTAATCAGTCATTGGAAAGTCTAGAGTAAATTAAGGTCAGACAAATAGTTCTAGTATGACCGGGGGTAATCCTGCACCTGTGTAATAGACTTTTACAAATATTGTCAAAGCAGCACATTCGGAATTTATCAGATGCATTATTGTAAACATACAATGTATAACCTTATTCAAAAATTAGTTATGTGAAATATTCTTAACTCTTAAATAATTTTAAACAGAATTTAAAAAAGTATTAGCAGGTAGAGTTTATGGAAAATTACTTTGTATGTCCCTTTTGCCAAAAAACTTCTTTCCTATGTTTTTTAATTGGACATCGACTGTGACACAAGTGCAATACAGTGTAAAGTCCTGGCATCTCCAAGTTACATCATTGGTGGCTCCACAATGGACCAGCTAATCAGAAGTCTTCTTAAAACGGAGTTCCACCCAAAAGTGCAACTTCCACTTTAAGCACTCCTTGCCCCCTTACATGCCACATTTGGCATGTAATTTTTTGGAGTGGGGGCTTCGGTAGGAGTGGGACTTCCTGTCCCACTTTCGACTTCCACCTACTGGCCGCCTAGGCCCCCTCTCACCTTAGGTGGCCTCTAGGCAATCTCCTGGGGCACGTGACAGGTCCCAGGAGATCGCCTGTCCATTCCGGGAGCGCAACGTGACTCACGCATGCGCAGTGCATGCATCGCCCGTGGAGCTGAAAGCTGTCATGGCCGGGTGTCCAGAATGCGAATGGAGGAGGAGAGGAGCGGGGATAGGAGCAACGCTCCGTGCGGCCGCATCGCTGGACAGTGGAACAAGTGTTTGCTTATTAAACCGAGTTGTGAAGGTTTAGCCAAAAGGGGAACCAGTTGTGGTCGGAGGTAGAGGGGAAGCTGTCGCCACTAAGAGGCCATCCACCTTGTTACCGGAGACCATGAAGGCCTCATCTTTACACGGTCATTGATGAGCAGTTCCTTGAGCAGAGGGGCTGGAGAGAGGCTGTCGGAACGTATGGTCAGTTAAAGTTCTCCATCATGAACTACATCGTTGGGGAAGGAGGGACTCGTCCGAGTGCCCCAAGCATTGTGGGGCGGAGGGGTCTCTCATTCACCTGATGTGGCGCTGTCCCAGGTTGCACCGGTACTGGGGTGATGTTACGGAGACTATCTCCTCAGTTTTTCAGGTCAGGGTCCCTTTGGACCCCGTGATATGTATTCTGGGAGCAATAGATGAAGAAATGTATCCTTCTCCTATTAACATTGCTGTAATTAGACTACTGTATCTGGCCCGGAAGTTGGTGGCCAGGCTCTGGTTGTCCCCTCGTGTCCCCACTAGGAAATTATAGATAGACCAAGTCAATTATATACTCATAAGGGAACATTTAACATATCAACATAGAAATGCGAGCAACAAATTTAATAACATATGGGGGGCCTGGTTGGAGACTCCGGAGCTTGCTCCCCCGAGACTAGTTCTGACTCGTCTGCTGCAAGTCTAGGAGAGCCACATATTGGTGGGGAAATTGGTCCACATCCCAGCTATTTAATGTGCAAGCTAGATGGTTGAGGTGGGAGTGATCGGTCTCTGGAGGGGGTAGGTTCGACTGGGTATATAATTTCTGGTTGATGTAGTTATCTAAGTGGCCCGTTGGCCCTTTGGTTCTTTTTTGTTGTACTGGTCTGGCGAGATATCTCTGTCCGTTTCAGTGCATAGGGGAAATTTTGTTATGATTACTCCATTCTTTGGTATGATGTGTCATCATATTGTTTTTTGGTGCCAATAAGTTATTTTATATGCAAGTCGTATCTATGTCTTATATGTATATACAGCAATGCCTTTTCGTTGTATGTATGTCTTGTGCAATGTATTCTGTATATGGTTGTAATTGGCCCAATAAAATATTTTTCTGATTTAAAAAAAAAGTTCTCCATCATGGACTCGGGGCAGGAGAAGGTCAGTGAGTGTACCACAGTGGAGTGCTGGGTGCAAAGGCATGCAAGGAAGTTTGGGAGGGAACTTCATCTTTACATGGTCATGGATGAAGTTCTCATCTTTACACGGTCATTGATGAGGAGTCCTGCAACAGAGGAGAGACTGTGGGGAAGTGTGTCAAATTAATGCGGCCTGATGGCGCAGGATTTGCAAGATGGGCTAGCTGGGATCAGTTGTGGGCACCATGATGGGCACCAGTCACTTTTTGGATGCGAACAAAAGATTTATTGTCTCTTAACAGAACTGTGGGAGAGAGGGTTAGGGCAAGGACACCCTTGAGTAGATGCAATGTTAATTGTCAGACTCTGTGACTTTTATATGACCGTTGTCATAGGTTAACCGATTAAGCTGACTGATGGTCAGATGTGCCTACACACCATCAGTTAAAAAAACGATCGTGTCAGAATGCGGTGACGTAAAACACAACGACGTGCAAAAAAACGAAGTTCAATGCTTCCAAGCATGCGTCGACTTGATTCTGAGCAGGTGCGGGTTTTTAACCGATGCTTTTGCATACTAACCATCGGTTTTGACCTATTGGTTATCAGTCAATCGGTTAAATTTTAAAGCAAGTTTTGACCGAAAGATAACTGACTGATGGGTCCCACACGCGATCGGTTTGGACCGATGAAAAGGTCTTTCAGTCCGTTTTCATCGGTTTTGACCGACCGTGTGTACGCGGCCTGACTCTACAGTTGCCTAAGGATGGAGGAGGTTTGGCTGTTCCCAATGCCAGAATATATTATTTGGCATCACAACTTCAGCAACTATACCTGTATTGTTGGAATGATATAAATCGAGATGACCCTATACAGCAAATTATATTTTCCCAACTGTCGATGAATCCACCAGTGCAGCTAATAGTAGCTTATAACTTTTATAGTAAACGTTGTTTTCCCATATTTCATTTAATTCATAACATTTTGACATTGATGGAAAAGAGCTGGTATTGTGTTACTTTATCAACTTTTTGATAACGTGGTTTTACAACCATTTGATAAACTGGCAGAGATATATTTGTCTAATACATATTTTTTTCAATATCTACAATTACTGCACACTCTGCAGAGTCAGGCCATGAGTTTTCTACTAAAATATACTCCATCTTCAATATTAGCCATGGCAGTAACTATAAGACACTCTAAACAGGGACTTATTGGGGATATATATATTCTTCGCTACAACGGACAGCTGGAACTAAAATACAAGATGGTAGTCTTGAACAATGGCGTAGGGATTTAGAGACCTTACGTGATGACTCATGAGGAGTGGAAACAATCTTTGAAGAATTTATTCAGAGTATCCTTAACCTCCTCATAGTGTCTGACCCAACTATTTATTATTCATAGATCCCACTATACCCCCTTAAAATTACATTCTTGGGGTAAAGCAACTACTGTACATCAAATTGCCCAAGGTGTACTAATGATACGGGTACACTTATACATATGCTGTGACGATGTCCCAAATTGCATTGCTACTGGGAGTGTGTATTTAAAACTTAAAATACCCTATGTTCTACACAGGTACAGTCTAACCCAAAAATAGCATTGCTAGGGATTGTACCAGAAGACACCCTCCCGGGCGAAATGCATGTGATGTGGTTAAAATCTATGTATATAGCCTGTAAACTCATATTACAAAAATGGATATCAAACTCTCCATCAACAATAGTGCAATGGTCCGAAGTGATTAATCTTAATCCAAAACGGGAGGAATTAGCATATAAACATAAGAGAAGCCCTAAAAAGTTTTTGAAAATTTGGTCCTGATGGTTCGTTTCCAACTTAGCTGGGTAATCAGGTGAACATATTAAAGATGTTAAGGAAGGGTAACAATGAGAAAGTTCTTTGAAGGGGGATAATTGTAATGTATATATATGTTGTTAAAGTGGAGGTCCACACAAAAAGTGAACCTTCGCTTTTCGAAACCCCCCCCCCCTCCAGTGTCACATTTGGCACCTTTCAGGGGGGAGGGTGGTGCAGATACCTGTATAAAGCAACGCTTCACTTCCTGATTCCCTCACCGAGGATGGCGGCGGGGGCAGCCGAGAGACGAGCGATTAATGGGCTTCGGCTGCCAACATCGCGGGCAACTTGGACAGGTAAGTGTCCATTTATTAAAAGTCAGCAGCTGCAGTATTTGTAGCTGCTGTTTTTTTTTTACGGTGGACCTGCGCTTTAAGCCTATGTAGGGAGAATGCAATTATTGAGTTTGATGTGATAAAAGGTTTTTACTAACAGTCAAGGTATAATCTGGAAGTGTTTTTTCTTTCTTTTGGGGGGGGGGGGGGGGGGCGCGCTGCTTTTGTTGTTTGCTGGGGTTGGTTGGTGGGAATGTTTTGTGTGTTTTGAGTTTTGTTGTAAATTTGAAATAAAATAAAAAATGTACTTGATTAAAAAAACAACAAAAAAAAAAGGTGGTATTGAATCAGGGGGTGTAAATACAAATGCATGCCCAACTTTTCAGATATTTGTAAAAAAAATTGGAAAACCATTTATCATTTTCCTTCCACTTCACAATTGTGTGCCACTTTGTGTTGGACTATCACATACAATCCCAATAAAATACATTTACGTTTTTGGTTTTAACATGAAAAAATTAGAAAAATTTCAAGGGGTATGAATACTTGTTCATATATATATGTATAGTACTATGTACTATAGTACTATGTACAGTATAACTGCAACAAATGCAACAAATGGTGTATTTGTATATCTCTATGGTGTTTGGCTTTAAGTACATATGAATATTCTTTAGGAAATATCTTGTTTTCCATGTGAAACCTGCAATGGATAGAAGGACTGGTAATAGCGTTAATGAAATGGAAACTGTACAGGGTCATAGCTGCTGCAATCCCCAATCTTAATGACTTGTTGAAAATCAATTGCTGGCATGTGAATTCCCATTACGTCTACAGGGCAAATAAGGACAGGGCACAATAACAAGGAACAAAGTAATCTGACTACTTAGGAGTACAATAGAAAACAGAGACTTTTGTTTGCTTGAATTATCTACAGTTATATATTCAGCAGCTGAATTCCTATTTATTTTTATTAATTTCTACAGTACGTTATTGTCTACTAATGGTAGGTTAGTGGACTGAATTAACCTTTCATTTTAGTGAAGATTTATTTAGGTTATGTTGTAATACCTTTTTTGAACTCATGTGTTTACCACTCCCTAAAATGAGGTCAGTTCAATAACAAGGTGAATAGAGAAGTGGATGTAAACAGCTATTGATACTGTTTACAAGGCTTGCAAACACACCCTCCTAAAGGAGCTATCTGATTGGATGAAAGCATCTTTTTTTATTACTCTGCATTTCAATAACATTTATAACAATTCATCTTTATCAATGCATAAAAAAAACTAATGAGTAACTGACTAAACAATTAAATCGCTGATCTCTTACAAACTATTTTAGTTATGATTTTATAGGCAATATAGCTCACACTTTCTGTGATTAAAAATCTTATGTTAGAATTTATTTTATGTAAAATCATATGTAGTTGTATGATTTTTTTGCAGTTTGAATTTACCATATCCTTAAAAATTTTGCATATTTAAAGTTGAACTTTTTTTTTTTCGAAAGTGGAACTACACTTTGGTTAAATTTTTTTATTTTATTCAAGTTTGTATTTTTAACCCATAAAAGTGTCTTCCATCGGTCTTCCAAATCACCTTTTTTCTTTTTACCTTAGAGGGGTTGAAAAGGTACAATTTTTTCCTAAATAGCTTCCTTTACCTTAGTGCAGTCCTCCTTCCTTCGATTTTGCTTTTAAATGTCCTTATTACTTCTGAGAAATCCTCACTTCCTGTTCTTCTGTCTGTAACTCCACACAGTAATGCAAGGCTTTCTCCCTGGTGTGGAGTGTCGTGCTTGCCCCCTCCCTTGGACTACTAGAGAGTCATGACGCTCTCTACATTGCAGATAGAG
Source organism: Rana temporaria (assembly GCF_905171775.1). Lineage (NCBI taxonomy): Eukaryota > Metazoa > Chordata > Amphibia > Anura > Ranidae > Rana > Rana temporaria. Next base: position 200,290,736 of record NC_053491.1, on the reverse strand, counting down.
AAAATAACTGTGTGTTAATGGGCATCCTGACTCTCCCGTAGTCCAAGGGAGGGGGCGAGCACGACACTCCACACCAGGGAGAAAGCCTTGCATTACTGTGTGGAGTTAAAGACAGAAGAACAGGAAGTGAGGATTTCTCAGTAGAAATAAGGACATTTAAAAGCAACATCGAAGGATGAGGTAAGTGAAGGAGGACTGCACTAAGGTAAATTAAGCTATTTAGGGAAAAAAATTGTACCTATTAAAGGGGTTGTAAAGGTTTGTTTTTTATTTTCTAAATAGGTTCCTTTAAGCTGGTGCATTGTTGGTTCACTTACCTTTTCCTTTGATTTGGCTGGGGGTTAGTCAGCGTGCTCGCCCCTTCTCCTGGGACTACATCCCTGCGGGGATACACTGTGAATGTTCACAGCGTCTCCCCGAAGGGATGTAGTCCCAAGGGAGGGGGCGAGCACGCTGACTAACCCCCAGCCAGAACAGCTCGGATGATGGGTGCAAGCTTACTGAGGAAGAACAGGAAGTGAGAAATTCAGACAAAGAAATTTTTTTTTAGAAGGGTAATCGAAGGAAAAGGTAAGTGAACCAACAATGCACTAGCCATAGGTGTGCGCAAGGGGTGTGCCAGGTGTGCCTGGGCACACCCTAATCCTGGGGTTGGCAACCCGTCAAACGTGATCTACCTACTAATCGTGGGCAGGTGACAGGTAAACCGCGATCCTTCCTTGCCGATCCCCAGAATCTGGACAAGAAGGGCAGCAGGGCTGGGATATAGTGGAACCGATCTGTAATTTCCTCCTGCAGCAGCTGAAAGTAGGCTTCTCCTCCTCCCCCTCTCCCCAACATTCAGCTGTTACAGGAAAATACAGGGGGATCGGTACCAATATATGCCACCGCCGCAACCCCTTTTGTCCCTGTTCATCTTCTTTCTGCTGCCCGGATCCCCCTTGCTCCACCCCAATGTTTGAGGTGCACACCCTAATGCAATAGGCTGCGCACGCCTATGGCACTAGCTTAAAGGAACCTATTTAGAAAATAAAAAACTAACCTTTACAACCCCTTTAATGTAGAGAATGCATTAAGGTAAAAATCCTTAAGCCCTTAGAGCCTTTAGATTTAGAGTTTTGAGGGTTAGAACCACTGTCAGGTGTTAATTGTTGTCTGTGTCCCCTTTGGGAAGGTTCACCCACTCTAGAGTCATGATCACCAAATTCACTAGGAATAAACTTGAGGGTACATGCAACTTTAGGCCTCGTACACACGATAGGTTAAACAGAGGACAACGGTCTGATGGACCGTTCTCATCGGATGGACTGATCGTGTGTACAAAGCTTTAGAGTTTAGCTTTAAATTGTTCTATTGGTGTTATATTGCTGGGACCATGGAATTATTTAATTTTATTTAATTTTGTGCAATTGGACTTTCTTAGGAGCATTAAGCATTAAATGGAGCTCTTTCCACATTATCATTGCATGCATTTAGATTGTTTGGTATCACTGTATATATATTTGGTTGTGTGTTACTTAAAGGATATGTAAAGGTATTTTTTTTTTTTTTAAATAACAAAGATGTTATATTTACCTCCACTGTGCAGCTCGTTTTGCACAGAGTGGCCCCAAACCTGGTCTTCTGGGGTCCCTCGGCGGCTGTCTCGACTCCCCCTCGCAAGAACTCATTACCTTAATGCGGGTGAGCGAGCATGGTGATGAGTTGTTGCGGGCGCGCTCCTGTGATACAGCCGTAGGCCAAAGCCGCTCACTGCATCACTCGGCCATGCCCCCCGGCAGGCCGCATCATTGGATATGATTGACAGCAGCGCGAGCCAATGGCTGCGCTGCTTTCAATCAACCAATATAGACCCGAGAAGCCGACCGTAAGTAAACGGGGGTTCGGGGGGCGCTATTCCTCTGATGTTTTTTCATCTTAATGCATAGAATGCATTAAGTTGAAAAAACTTTTACCTTTACAACACCTTTAATCTGCTTCAGGTACAGCTGCTATAGCGTGAGTTTAAGGTTAGAATAGCACTTTTTTTTCTTCTTTTCTCTCTTTTTTCTATATTTTGAGATTTTTTCAATTCATTTTTAATTTCATATGACCGAAGTGTAACCTCTGTCATATGAAATTAAAAATGAATTGAAAAAATCTCAAAATATAGAAAAAAGAGAGAAGAGAAAAAAAACAAAAAGATATTGCTCTAAATAAGTTTATTTCGTGAAATCTAGGAAAGGTATTTTTTTTTATACAGAATGGTAAATTGCATTGTGGCAAGAGCTTGAGCACCCTACAGGTCCTTTCCTCTTATGAAGTTTGTCCTCACTTTACCTGCTATGTGAGATGTTTAACAAGTACTCATGCACTCACTGCTACTGTAGAAGCATTTTTCATTATCTGGAGTCTTTGATCATACAAAATTTCAGCACTGGGATAATGTAAAAAAAAAAAGTAAAAATCAGCTCTCAAACATGCTGTTGGCAGGGTTGGTATAGGGCTAAGGAATTTATTTAGAGTACACATTTACCAGCATTCTTGGTTCCAAAATAACTATACTAGCAAAGTCAACCCTTATCTTGTAATTTGAACTTGTCCTTCAGTTGTTTATGAGCTAAAATGTTTTAATTCCAAGTGTAAGACATGTGAATATATAAATAATATAATGGGAGCAGGGGAGGACTGAGAACTTTTAGCCTAGGGCGGGAGGGGGGCAAACACAACCAACTGGCTCATTCCTGGTAGAAACAGATTCCTGTAGGTTAAAGATAATGTTTGTGCTATGTGTGCCCTGATGCTGCAAGGGTGTGGGAAAAAAATTGGTGTCCCTAGGGGTGTTATTTTTTATTACACACCTTTTCACATCTTCCAGCATAACTTCATTTGTGTCTTTCTGCACATGGTCACACAACATCTGACATATTAAGATAGTGCTGGAATACTTCCCTTTGCCAGATGCTGTGATTGCAAGTCTGAAGTGAGGGCAGGTAGTTACATATAAAAAAAACATGCCTTATATCACTTACTGCAGATCCCACACTAATCAATGTCAGAATGGCAAAGCATATGCCCTGAAGATCACCAGCCTGACATATCTTATTAATAATACCCGCATGCCCACAGCAACGTCTGAGCGTTTAGTGATAGATGTCATGAAACGTCTGAGCTTTTAGTAAGCAATGTCATGCCAAAAAATGAGATAGCTACTGCTATTCTCTCCTTATAGCTACCCCATGGTGCTCTGTGGATCCTTTGTTTTGTATATTATTGTTGTGTGTGTTCATGTATACAGGACATGGAAAGAAGGCTAAGTGGCTAAACTATGCACGAAAATAAAGAAACTAGGGAACAGAAAAATGACAACAAGTTCTCTGGACTGGTGAGTCAAAAATTAAAAATATTTGGCTGTAGCAAAAGACAGTTTGTTCACCGAAGGGCTGGAGAGTGGTACAATAATGTGTCTGCAAGCAACAGTGAAGAAATTCAGGCAGATACTTATCCATCATGCCATACTAACATGAAGGTGTGTGATTGACCCCAAATGTATTCTACGGCAGGACAATGCCCCCAAACATGCAGCCAATGTCATTAAGAACTATCTTTAATGTAAAGAAGAACAAGGAGTCCTGGAAATGAACGTTTGGCCCCCCACAGAGCCCTGATCTCAACATCATGGAGTCTGTCAGGGATTACATGAAGAGAGAGAATGATTTAAGGCAACCTACATCCGCAGAAAACCTGTGGTAAGTTCCCTGAGATGTTTGGAACCACCTACCTGCAGCGTTTCTTCAAAAACTGTGTGCAAGTGTACCTAGAAGAATTTATGCTTTCTTGAAGGCAAAGGGTGGTCACACCAACTTTTAATATGATTTGGATTTCTCCTCCATTTTGGTAATTGATAAAAAATAAACGATTAAAACTTCTATTCTGAACCCTTTGCACAGTATACAATATATATATATATATATATATATATATATATATATATATATATACTGTATCTCACAAAATTAAGTTGTATAACAGTGTAATTTTGTTGTCCCCTCAAAATAACTCAACACGCAGCCAATAATGTGAGTACACCCCTAAGTGAAAATGTCCAAAACAGGCCAAAAGTGTCAATATTTTGTGTGGCTACCATTATTTTCCAGCACTGCCTTAACCATCTTGGGCATGGAGTTTATCAGAGCTTCACAGTTAGCACTGCAGTCCTTTTCCACTTCTCCATGATGACATCATTGAGCTGGTGGATGTTAGCGACCTTGCACTCCCCCACCTTCCGTTTGAGGATGTCCCACAGATGCTCAATAGGGTTTAGGTCTGGAGACATGCTTGGCCAGTCCATCACTTTTACCCTCAGCTTCTTTAGCAAGGCAGTGGTCGTCTTGGAGGTGTGTTTGGGATCGTTATCATGTTTGAATACTGCCCTGCCGCCCATTATCTGAAGGAAGGGGATCATGCTCTGCTTCAGTATGTCACAGTACATACCCCACATACGCCACACACGCTTGACACCATCTGAACCAAATAAGTTTATCTTGGTCTCATCAGACCACAGGACATGGTTCCAGTAATCCATGTCCTTAGTCTTGTGCATCATCTTTAGAAGAGGCTTCCTTTTGGGACGACAGCCATGCAGACCAATTTGATGCAGTGTGTGACGTATGGTCTGAGCACTAACAGGCTGACCCCCCCACCCCTTCAACCTCTGCAGCAATGCTGGCAGCACTCATACAGTAGGTGTTTGTGATATTGTGCTTTTAGCACGACAGCGTCGCGCTGATACTCGGCGACAGGGTGCCGAGATCTCGCCGACATCTCACACTCACTGGAATAGTGACAGCACATCCCAGCAAGCGCGTCATAGAAGCGACGGGAGATCCGACTTGGATTCCCGCCAATTCTACACGTGTGCGGCGTTTGTTATGAATCCTGAGGGGGAAGTCCCCGCCGGATTTTAAATAAAAATCCGGCATGGGTCCCCCCCTCAGGAGCATACCGGGCCCTTAGGTCTGTTATGGGTTGTAAGGAGAGCCCCCCTACGCCGAAAAAAACGGCGTAGGGGGTCCCCCTACAATCCATACCAGACCCGTATCCAAAGCACGCTACCCGGCCAGCCAGGAAGGGAGTGGGGACGAGCGAGCGCCCCCCCCCCCCTCCTGAGCCGTACCAGGCTGCATGCCCTCAACATGGGGGGGTTGGGTGCTCTGGGGCAGGGGGGCGCACTGCGGCCCCCCCCACCTCAGAGCACCCTGTCCCCATGTTGATGAGGACAGGGCCCCTTCCCGACAACCCTGGCCGTTGGTTGTCGGGGTATGCGGGCGGGAGGCTTATCGGAATCTGGGAGCCCCCTTTAATAAGGGGGCCCCCAGATACCGGCCCCCCCCACCCTAAGTGAATGAGTATGGGGTACATCGTACCCCTACCCATTCACCTGCAAGAAAAGTGGTAAAAACACAAATAAACCACACAGTGTATTAAAATATTTTATTTTTCTGCTCCGGAGGCCGCCCCCTGTCTTCTTTATTAGCTCTTTTACCAGGGGGGGCTTCTTCTTTGACGTCTTCGGGTGGGTGGGGGCCGCCGTCTGGTTCTCTTCCACCGCCGGGGGGGGTGGCTTTTAAAAAAGCCCCCACCCCCCCGGCGGGTTTCCTCCGGCGTCTTCGGCGGGGCTCTTCTTCTTCCGCTATCCCGACGGGTCTTCTCCGCTATCCGGGGGGTCTCGCCGCTCTCCGCTGTTGACTCGTCGCACCCCGGTTCTTCGTATCGCTGTCCGGTCCCTTCTTCCGTGCTGTACGTCTTCTCCTTCCGTGCTGTGATGAGTTCTTCTTCCGCGCTGTGACGTCATGTTCTTCACTTCTCTCCTTCTCCCGATGTTGACTCGCCGGTCCTCCTCGCTGAAATGACGGATGCGCGCCTTGCATCGGACCTATATAGGCCTCACAGTCCCATCATGCTCTGTACCTACCCATGTGATACCTACCACGTGGTAGGTATCACATGGGTAGGTACAGAGCATGATGGGACTGTGAGGCCTATATAGGTCCGATGCAAGGCGCGCATCCGTCATTTCAGCGAGGAGGACCGGCGAGTCAACATCGGGAGAAGGAGAGAAGTGAAGAACATGACGTCACAGCGCGGAAGAAGACGTACAGCACGGAAGAAGGGACCGGACTGCGAGACGAAGAACCGGGGTGCGCCGAGTCAACAACGGAGAGCGGCGAAGACAGAAGGAGAACCCCGGAGAGTTGAGAAGACCCGTCGGGATAGCGGAAGAAGAAGAGCCCCGCTGAAGACGCCGGAGGAAACCCGCCGGGGGGGTGGGGGCTTTTTTAAAAGCCACCCCCCCCCGGCGGTGGAAGAGAACCAGACGGCGGCCCCCACCCACCCGAAGACGTCAAAGAAGAAGCCCCCCCTGGTAAAAGAGCTAATAAAGAAGACAGGGGGCGGCCTCCGGAGCAGAAAAATAAAATATTTTAATACACTGTGTGGTTTATTTGTGTTTTTACCACTTTTCTTGCAGGTGAATGGGTAGGGGTACGATGTACCCCATACTCATTCACTTAGGGTGGGGGGGCCGGTATCTGGGGGCCCCCTTATTAAAGGGGGCTCCCAGATTCCGATAAGCCTCCCGCCCGCATACCCCGACAACCAACGGCCAGGGTTGTCGGGAAGGGGCCCTGTCCTCATCAACATGGGGACAGGGTGCTCTGAGGTGGGGGGGGCCGCAGTGCGCCCCCCTGCCCCAGAGCACCCAACCCCCCCATGTTGAGGGCATGCAGCCTGGTATGGCTCAGGAGGGGGGGGGCGCTCGCTCGTCCCCACTCCCTTCCTGGCTGGCCGGGTAGCGTGCTTTGGATACGGGTCTGGTATGGATTGTAGGGGGACCCCCTACGCCGTTTTTTCCGGCGTAGGGGGGCTCTCCTTACAACCCATAACAGACCTAAGGGCCCGGTATGCTCCTGAGGGGGGACCCATGCCGGATTTTTATTTAAAATCCGGCAGGGACTTCCCCTTCAGGATTCATAACAAACGCCGCACACGTGTAGAATTGGCGGGAATCCAAGTCGGATCTCCCGTCGCTTCTATGACGGCTCTGTCTCCATCGCGCAAGCCAGCTCGGCGCTGGCTCCCGCGATGGGGCTCGTAGGTGCTCAATCTCGCTGAGAAAGAGAGCGAGATTGACACAAAATCGGGTTCACCTACTGTACATCTATTTCCCATAGACAACCTCTGGATATGATGCTGAGCATGTGCACTCAACCTCTTTTGTCGACCATGGCGAGTCCTCTTCTAAGGCCTCGTACAGACGAGGGGACGAGGGGTCCGCCGGACCGTTTTCAGCGGAAATGTCCCCTCGGAGATTTCTGTCTGATGGTTGTACACACCATCAGACAGAAATCCGGGCGGACAGACAGCGCGGCGCGACGATGACACGGCGACGTGCGCGACGCTGGAAGGTCAATGCTTCCACGCATGCGTCGAAGTGATTCGACGCATGCGAGGGATGGCGGCCGGTCGGACATGTACGGTGAGTCTGTACAGACAACCGAACACGTCCGATGGACAGGATTCCAGTGGACATGTTTCTTAGCATGCTAAGAAACATTTGTCTGCTGCAAAACGGTGCGCTGGACAAATGTCCGCTGGAAACCTGTCCGGTCGGCCGTACACACGACCGAACATGTCTGCTGAAACTGGTCCGCGGACCAGTTTCAGCAGACATGTTCGGTCATCTGTACGAGGCCTAAGTGGAACCTGTCCTGTTAAACTGGTGTATGGTCTTGACCACTGTGCTGCAGCTCAGTTTCAAGGTCTTGGAAATCTAATAGCCTAGGCCATCTTTATGTAGAGCAAAAGTTCTTTGCCATGAGGTGCCATGTTGTGCCATGTTGAACTTCCAGTGACCAGTATGAGAGAGTCAGAGAGCGATAACACCAAATTTAACACACCTGCCCCCCCTTCACACCTGAGACCTTGTAACACTAACGAATCACATGACACCGGGGAGGGAAAATGGCTAATTGGGCCCAATTTGGAAGTTTTCAATCAGGGGTGTACTCTTTTTTGTTGCCAGCGGTTTAGACATTAATGGCTGTGTGTTGAGTTATTTTGAGGGGACAGCAAATTTACACTGTTATACAAGCTGTACACTCACTGCTTTACATTGTAGCAAAGTGTCATTTCTTCAGTGTTGTCACATGAAAAGATATAAGATATTTACAAAAAATGTGAGGGGTGTACACACTTTTGTGAGATACTGTGTGTGTGTATATATATATATATATATATATATATATATATATATATTTATTTATTTTAAATTTAATATAATTGCCCCCCATAGTTTCATTTAAGAAGAAGCTGGCTGCTAAAGTGATTTCTGATACCCAAATTATTAGAACAATACAGCCATTCTGTGTTATCAGGTATATAACCTGCTACAACCTGCTTTCCAGAAATTCAGATAAATTAGGGTCACGAAGAACAGGCTGTTTAAGCAACTATATTGTTTGCTAATACTTAACAATAATTTTTATTGGAAAATAAAAGTACATATTCTGTTATGGTATTGACACTGACTCCAGCTAAAACCATGTTGTTGACAGCAGATAATAAAGTGATGGATTTTCATGCCCAGAATAGATCTGCCTAAGCAGCCACCGACCAGATCATTATTACGCCAATGTACATTCACCAGCTTTTGTCTCTTTAAACTAACTGTGTTGACAGTTCCTCAGAATGGATAATCCAGCATGATTGTTAAGATACTTTAGTGGAAGCCTAATAAGCCTAATACAATTCAGTTGAGACCTTTACATTGTGTAAAATTCATTGTGAGCAATCAATCTCTTACCAGTGTTCGGAAACCGGATATTGATTTGTTGCAGGTTATTACTCTTTGCAAAAACGTAGGGCCAGATCCACAAAAGAGATACTCCGACTTAACTGCTGTTCAGTCTGTGTGTAACTTTGGAAACAATCCTCAAAAGGCTTTTTCCAAAGTTAGGCAGAAGATCCGGCATGTGTAATTGAATTACACTGCCGAATCTTAGGATGCAGTACCGCATCCGCCGCTGGGGGCATTTCGAGTCGAAATGCCGTTTCTAGTATGCAAATTAGCACTTAAGGCGATCCACAAAGCTTTCCAGCTTCGTTTTTGCGCCGTAAGTGTTATTTTGCAAGTGTAAAATTAGGGCTGGTTCTACAAAGTGTAAACTAGTCACACCTTGTAAAAGCCCATTCCAGCGACGGCATTTGGTATGCATTCCCGAGGGAGAACTCCACGGCAATTTGTAAAAACAAGACCGGCATGGGTTCCCCCCCAGGAGCATACCAGGCCCTTAGGTCTGGTATGGGTTGTAAGGGGACCCCCCCTACGCCGAAAAATTGACGTAGGGGGTCCCCCTACAATCCATACCAGACCCGTATCCAAAGCACGCTACCCGGCCGGCCAGGAAAGGAGTGGGGACGAGCGAGCGCCCCCCCCCCCCTCCTGAGCCGTGCCAGGCCGCGTGCCCTCAACATGGGGGGGTTGGGTGCTCTGGGGCAGGGGGGCGCACTGCGGGCCCCCCCACCCCAGAGCACCCTGTCCCCATGTTGATGAGGACAGGACCTCTTCCCGACAACCCTTGCCATTGGTTGTCGGGGTCTGCGGGTGGAGGCTTATCGGAATCTGGGAGTCCCCTCAAATAAGGGGGCCCCCAGATACCGGCCCCCCCACCCTAAGTGAATGGATATGGGGTACATCGTACCCCTATCCATTCACCTGTAGGCAAAAAGTTAGTTAGTAAACACACAACACAAGGCTTTTTAAAATATTTTATTATTCTGCTCCGGATGCCCCCCCTGTCTTCGTTATTAGCTCAATTAGCAGGGGGGGCTTCTTCTTCCGCTCTCCGGGGGTCTTCCGCTCTCCGGGGGTCTTCTCCGCTCTCCGGGGGGGCTTCTCCGGACTCCGGGGGGCTTCTTCCATCTTCTCCCCTCTTCCGCTCTTGACTCGGCGAACCCCGGTTCTTCTGCAGATGTCCGGTGCCTTCTTCTTCAGCGCTGGCTGCCTGCTATGTTTGTGTGTTAGCTCGATTTCAAACAGGCAGCCAGCGCGGTCTTCTGTGACGTCAGGGTCTTCTGTTCTTCTCCCCTCTTCCGATGTTGCCTCGTCGCCTGTTGTCGCTGTAATGATGGAAGCGCGCCTTGCATCACATTTATATAGGCATCACCGTCCCATCATGCTCCGGCAGGTACCCACGTGGTGGGTGCACGTGGGTAGGCGGAATTTTAGTTACACAGCCTTAAATTTCTAGATAAGTGCTTTGTGGATCAGGCACTTAGGTAGAAACTTTAAGGCAGTGTAACTTAAATGGGATTTTTTAAGTTACGCCAGGTTTTTGTGGATCTGGCCCGTAATTTTTAAATGCGGTACTAAATGCATCTTCTGTTATACATGTAGTCATTTTGTTTCACAAGCCCTATCTAAAAAACAGACAGCCCAGAACGACATGTATGTTAACTAAAATATTGATGAAAACCTAAACTTTACAGCTGTTCATAACTCTGCCCTTGCATTGTCTCCCTCCTGTAAAATATCAGCCTACTAGAGAAGCTATTCTAATGAGTTCCATGACAAATACAATAAATTGGTCATAAAACTAAGAGATGACCATTTGGCAATTTACGTGCCTATGGACTTGGATATATTATTGCTTATGACTCCGGTGTTCATTTTAAAGCATGTATATTGTGATAATAGCAGATAGAACCCACATTGAAACCGTTCATTAACCACTTACCCCCCGGACCATATTGCTGCCCAAAGACCAGAGTACTTTTTGCGATTCGGGACTGCGTCGCTTTAACAGACAATTGCGCGGTCGTGCGACGTGGCTCCCAAACAAAATTGGCGTCCTTTTTTCCCACAAATAGAGCTTTCTTTTGGTGGTATTTGATCACCTCTGCGTTTTTTATTTTTTGCGCTATAAACAAAAATACGACAATTTTGAAAAAAATGAATATTTTTTACTTTTTGCTGTAATAAATATCCCCCAAAAATATATAAAAAAACATTTTTTTTCCTCAGTTTAGGCCGATACGTATTCTTCTACATATTTTTCGTAAAAAAAAATCGCAATAAGCGTTTATTGATTGGTTTGCGCAAAAGTTATAGCGTTTACAAAATAGGGGGTATTTTTATGGCATTTTTATTAATATTTTTTTTTACTAGTAATGGCGGCGATCAGCGATTTTTTTCGGTATTGCGACATTATGGCGGACACTTCGGACATTTTTGACACATTTTTGGGACCATTGGCATTTTTATAGCGATCAGTGCTATAAAAATGCATTAGATTACTATAAAAATGCCACTGGCAGTGAAGGGGTTAACACTAGGGGGCGGGGAAGGGGTTAAGTATGCCTGGGTGTGTTCTTACTGTGGGGGGGGGGGGGGTGGCCTCACTAGGGGAAACACTGATCTTCTGTTCATACATTGTATGAACAGAAAATCAGCATTTCCCCTGCTGACAGGAACGAGAGCTGTGTGTTTACACACACAGCTCCCGTTCCCTGCTCTGTACCGAGCGATCGCGTGTGCCCGGCGGCGATCGCGCCCGCCGGGCACACGCACGGGAGTCGGGGGCGAGCGGGGGGCGCGCGCGCGCGCCTCCGGCGCCGCGCGCGCGCCCCTAGTGGCGGCTAAAAGGCAGGACGTCATATTACGTGCTCTCGCCTAGGAGAGCCACCTTGTGGACGTATTATGACGGTGCGGCGACGGCAAGTGGTTAAAGGAGTTCTCTACCATAACCATACACAGGGCCAATTTGGGTTTAAAATTTAGAAATTTTTGAACTGAGAGGAACCGCTGCACGAGGATATACGTCGACAAAATGGCACGGCTGGGCACAAGGGCGTACATGTACATCCCCTTTAAGATCCCAGCTGTGGGTCACGAGCTCGCCGCCGCCGGCGCTTTTGCGACCTGATCCTCTTCTCCATGACCGTCCCCGCGGGAACAGCGGACCAGATCGCTGCCGGTGTCCCACGATCTGGTCACAGAGAAGAAGAACGGGGAGAGGTAAGTGTAAACAAACCTCTCCCCGTGCTTCCTAGTGTGGCTGTCACTGATTGTCTGTTCCCTGTCATAGTGATACGACGATCAGAGTCATCACACGCACAGCCACGCCCCCCCACAGTAAGAACACTCCCTTAGGGCACACTTAAACCCTACAGCGCCCCCTCCTGGTTAACCCCTTCACTGCCTGTGCCATTTTTACAGTAACCAGTGCATTTTTATAGCACTGTTCGCTGTAAAAATGACAATGGTCCCAAAATAGTGTCAAAAGTGTCCGATGTGTCCGCCATAATGTCGCAGTCACAATAAAAATCGCTGTTCGCCGCCATTACTAGAAAAAATAATTATTAATAAAAATGCAATAAAACTATCCCCTATTTGGTAGACGCTATACATTTTGCACAAAGCAATCAATAAACGCTTGTTGCGATTTTTTTTAACAAAAATATGTAGAAGAATGCATATCGGCCTAAACTGAGGGAAACATTTTTTTTTTTAAATATTTTTTGGGGATATTTATTATAGCAAAAAGTAAAAAAATATTGCATTTTTTTTTTAAATTGCCGCTCTATTTTTGTTTATAGCGCAAAAAATAAAAACCGCAGAGGTGATCAAATACCACCAAAAGAAAGCTCTATTTGTGGGAAAAAAAGGACACCAATTTTGTTTGGGAGCCACGTTGCACGACCGCGCAATTGTCAGTTAAAGCGACGCAGTGCCGAATCGCAAAAAGGGACCAGGTCCTTTAGCTACATAATGGTCCGGGGCTAAAGTAGTTAAAGTGACACTAAACCCACATTATTTTACATCAATTGTTCTAAAATTTCAAGTATTTTCAAAAAAAGTCTACTACTGTTGTTTTCAAACTTTTTTTTTTGTCCTGTGCACTCTTTCAATCCTCCGCTGATGCAACTCACAGCTACTAGTGTAGAGTGAGCAGTGCCATTATTTCCGGCCAAATGCTCCACACTATGCATACTACAGTTCCCATAGCACTCAATGCATCTGTACGTAGATGTGTAGTCCATCTTCGGGGCGAGTAGAAAAGGGTGGCTATGCTCACATACAAAAGGGGGGGCATAAAGAATGAATGTAGCCATCCTAGAGCAGGAAGCCTGAGAAAAGCAGAAAAAAGCTTGCATTTGAGATATGAAACAATTGAAGTGAGCGATAAAGTATGTCTACTTATATTTAAACATATTTTATTTTATGAAAAAATTGAGTTTAGTGTTATTTAAAGTGCAAACTAATAAAAACTAAATCAGAATTCATCTTATTCTGCTCTGAATTCAGCTGAGTTACTTTACTTTGAAATTGTCACCTAAAGAACACTTAAAGTGTTTGCAAATATAATTTTTTTAAATAACAAACATGTCCTACTTACCCGCTCTATGCAATGGTTTTTCCCAGAGCAGCAGAGCAGCCCTGATCCTCCTCTTCTTGGGTCATCCACCAGCCCTTTGGGCCCCTCCCTCTTTCCAAGTGTCCCAATAGCAAGTCGTTTGCTATGGGGACACTCATGTGTGTTCGCTTCCAAGCTGGCTCTCTGTGTCCATAAGACACAGAGAGCGCAGCTGAGCCTCGCACCCTGCTCCTGCCATTATTGGCTGTGATTGGCAGCAGCAGGAGCCAATGGCATCTGCTTCAACATCTCAGCCAATGAGGAGGCAGAGATCCAGGAGAGCCTTTACAACCACTTTAAAGGCTGCTATATATGAATCGAAACAAGTACCAAATCCATTTATTTTGTGATGCACAGGGCTCATAAAATAAACAATAAATATATTTACCTTTCCTGACTGAGCCAAATCCTCTTTCATTTGTGCCTCATACACTCCCCTTCCCAGACACTGCAGCTCATTGTGGGAGAGTTTCAGCAACAGAGGCCTACTGCCAATCAGTTAAGGTCTGGGCAGTATTTGGTGTGGCCAAGGGCTGAATGGGCTGATTGGCAAGCTACAGATTTGTAGATCAGCAGTAACAATGCGGATAGCCACACCTCCTGTGACATGTCTTCATCCTAATACAGTGCAAGCAAATTCAGCCTACATGGGAGTGACAACTCTGCTCTAAATTCAGGAACAATGCAGCACTGTTGCCCATCACAGGATGCTGCATTAGGTGGATTTCACTGCAGGCTCAATTAGCTAGATTCAGTAAGAGTTAGGCCGGCGTATCAGTAGATACGCCGACCTAACTCGGAATCTGCGCCGACCTAAGTTTAAGTGTATTCTCAAACAGAGATACACTTAAACCTTGCACCGTCCTATGTTAGGGTGCAATATTTAGGCTGGCCGCTAGGTGGCGCTTCCATTGCGGTCGGCGTAGAATATGTAAATCACTAGATACGCCTATTCACGAACGTACGCCCGGCCGACGCAGTACAGATACGCCATTTACGTAACGCATTATTAGGCCTAAAGATATTCCATCAAATAGCTGGAATAGTAATGTTAAAGTATGGCCGCCGTTCCCGCGTCGAAATTAGAAAATTTTACGTTGTTTGCGTAAGTCGCCCGTGAATAGGGATTTACGTAGTTCATGTTTGAAACCAATAGGCCCGTGCGGCGTACGTTGCCGCAATGCACACTGGGATATGTAGGCGGACGGCGCATGCGCCGTTCCAAAAAAATGTCAATCACGTCAGGTCAAACCAAATTGACATTAAACACGCCCCCTCAGCCGAATTTGAATTAGCCGCCCTTACGCCTGCCCGATTTACACTACGCCGCCGTAACTAAGCAGGCAAGTACTTCGTGAATCATGTACTTGCCACGCAAACTTACGGCGGCGTAGTGTAAACACGATACGCTACGCCGCCGCAAAGTTAGGACGCCCTCTCTGAATCTAGCTAAATGAGTATTTGTGGGGGTTTGCAGGAGTACTAAGAGAAAACTGTAATTGCAGATTTACCATTAATTAGGTGCTGTAGTCCATAATTCTACTTTAGGAATAATGGAATTCATGGAGTAAGTATGAAAGGGTCCAGCACCCCATTTTTCACCTGAGGTGACCAGATCATTTGTGCCATTTTTCACTTTTTTATTTTTTTATTTTTTTTTTACTTGAAGCTTTGAAAGTTAGTAGGAGACTCAGCAAACCATATATTCTAAAGGCACAAGAACCCTAGAAAAAAAGTGTTAAAAAAAATAATAGTTTAAATGTTTATCAAAACTATATTTTCAATTATGAAAACACTAAAATTATTATGTGCACACACAAATACAACATAGCTTCCACAATTCCTATTAAATGTAAAAGATTAAAGTGATACTAAAGTCTCCTTTTTTTTGTTTCAAAATAAAAAAAATGTCATACTTACCTCCTCTGTGGAGTTGGTTTTGCACAGAGTAGCCCAGATCCTCCTCTTCTCAGGTCCCTCTTTGGCACTCCTGGCTCCTCCCTCCTGTTGAGTGCCCCCACAGCAAGCAGCTTGCTATTGGGGTACCCAAGCCGAACCACAGCTCCCTATATCCATTCAGACAAAGCTGCTGCCCAGCCCCACCCCCTCTCTCTCCCCATTGGCTCACTGACTTTGACAGCAGTGGGAGCCAATGGCGTTTCGCTGCTGTCTCATCCAATGAGGAGGGAGAGTCCCAGACAGCTGAGTCTCTGGTGCAACATCCCTGGAATCGGAGGGAGCTCAGGTAAGTATTGGGGGGCTGCTGCACACAGAAGGCTTTTTATCTTAATGCATAGTATGCATTGAGATAAAAAAAAACTTCTGCCTTTACAACCACTTTAGACTATATTCATGGTCAATTTTTATCAACAATTATTTGCAAAAACTGTAAATAAGCAAATTAGTAAAGTAAACATATAGCCAAAAATGTTTTTCCTTTACATACACTATAACCCATTGGTGCTCAACCTGTGGCCCTTCAGCTGTTGTGGAACTACAATTCCCACGAGGCATTGCAAGGCTGACAGTTACAAGCATGACTGCCAAAAACAGAGGTATGACGGGACTTGTAGTTCAGCAACAGCTGGAGGGCCACAGGTTGAGCACCCATGCTATAACCCATAACCACCGACTGACTGAATGCATATATGTAGTGGCACAGTGGTGGGCTTTATGCCATCGTGCCACATATGCATATGGCAAGTGTCACTGTTTTGTGCCTGGAGTGTGCTTAATTGCTCACCCCCAGCACTGTGATGAAGCAGGTCTCTTAGGAAGCCCAGTAAATGCCTCCTGGGTTTAAGACCCCATGTGCAGAAGAGGAGTGCAGAGTGTATGGAGGTGGGTAGTATGCGCAGGTGATAAATGCGGAGTGTATGGAGGTGGGTAGAATGTGAAGGTGATGAGTGCAGAGTGTACAACGGTGGATAGTATGTGCAGGATGGTGTCAGTAGAACAGTGCATACAATATTTTGATGGGACGAAGGCACCAATTTAAATAATTTTCTTATATTTATAGCACTTCTACATATCAGTAGAGCAGTGGATGGTGTCAGTAGTTTTTTTTTTTTAACATTTTATTAATAACAATAACAATTATTTTTTTTTTTTTTTTTCAAAATGCTTTTTGGGGGCTAGTGGATGGTCTCAGTAGTGCAATGGACAGTGTCAGATTTTTTAATTTTTTTTTACGATTTATTTTTGTATTTTTTTTTTCACAATGATTGGAGGGGGGTACTATTTTGTTTTGTTATTATTTTTTACAAATAATTTTTTTATATATTTTTTCACAGTGCTTCTGGAAAAAGGGGTGAGGGGGAAGGCGGGGTTTTGGGCAGTGGACGTGTCAGTAGGGCAGTTGATGGTGTCAGTAGTTTTTTTATTTGTATATATTTATTCTTTTACAATTAATTTTTTTTGGGGGGAGGGGGGGTTGGGGCAGTGGAAAGTGTTGGAAAGTGTCAGGGGGTGGTGTTAGTAGTTTATTATCTTATATTATGAACAGGAGACAGAGGCTCCTGCCCAATTTTAAACTGAAAAGTAAACACAGGTTACTCTGCTCAGTTATCACAGGACACATGAGCGATCGGTGTCCAATTCAGAAAAGGAAGGGGCTGGTAAATTACACATTTACCAGACCCTTCCTCTGCTCTCCATCCTGACACATCCTCCGTCAGCAGCTAGCGGGAGAGGAGAGGAAGAATGCCAGCTCTGGGGAGGGGGGGGGGCGAGGTGACGGAGGAGCATGACATGGGGTAGAAGGGGGACACGGAGGGAGGCCGAAGCCCGGAGCAGGAGGACACGGGGGACAGTCAAGATGATCAGTGCAGCGGAAGGGGCAGCTGCAAGCACAAATCTCCCTGTTTGGCATTTCAGCTGACAGGAAATGCAGGAAGGAGAGGAGGAGAAGCAGCTGTTAGCTGCTTCACTGAAGGCTATACAGGGAGATTGGCGCTTGCAACTGTACTACCCGCCGCAGCGATTGTCCCTGACTGTCAACCAGGGGATCATCCATGTGTGCAGTGTGGGTCAAATTGTATTTCAGTTATTTCTAGCCCACTCCTGTTAATCTTAAAACAGTATTAAACCACATACCTTCTTTTTGGGTATGTCTATACCTATTTTTCATATCTAGAGAGTGAATTCTTTGCCCATTCTTCTTTGCAAAATAGCTCAAGCTTTGTCAGATTGGATGGAAAGCATCTGTGAACAACTATTGTTTGTATTGCTATGACAATGCAGATGTTGGAAAATGAAAGTAAAATAACATAAACTACTGTCTGATCTCAGATTAAAATTCTATAGGTTCTGTCTGAACAGAGAAGACATGATAGGGGTTGGGAGCATGATGAGTGCCTGCCCTGACTTATTTACGTGTGTGTGTAAATTTGATCTTGAGCTATTGAGTTTTGTAAACAGCCCAGCTAAAGGTGCACTGTTAAAAATGTAAGAAGTGACCTGCTGGTTATATATGAAACTACAAAATATTGATATGCAATATTGCATATGTGGATAAGATTTTAACCTCTCAGGTTAAGAAAAAGTACAAAGGGGTTAGGGGTGTACCATCATCCTAGTATCGAAGATAAAGTTGACGGGTTCAGGGAATCCCCAGAAACCCTGAAAGACGACAGACAATGAGTGGGCGAGGAGGACTATACCGGTACGGGGTGAAGTGTTTATACTCAACTAGAGTGATGCAAAAGAATGGTTTAGAAAGATTTATTCACAAAATATACATAAAAAAGTTTTTTTTTAAAAAGAACAGACAATACATTTAAAGTACAGTACATATACAGCGATTAGGTCACCGGATGTGCAATCCCTTCAGAAATGAGGAGGGGGTACGGGTAAACCAGAAGCGCCATGAAACAAACAGTCTCGGGTCTCGACTAGTTTCGCGATTTATTCATCGCTTCGTCAGGAGACGATCTACAAGATGGAGTACAAGAAAAAAAGATCATTAACAAGAAACACATATAATTATAACTATGGCCAGTGGAGATTTGTCGGGTGGACCATCTCCGTAGGCCAAAACATAGTAAGCAGGGGGATTGAGGATCATGTCGCCTACCTATGGGCACAGCGTCCGGGTCTTCCAGCAAAGTCCTAGAGCGACCAACAATTGGGGGTTCACAAAGGGAATATCCTAGAAAAGACCTATTGATAAAGGTATATGTCAAAGGAGGATTAACTGGGCTTGCAGGTGATGGATGTGGGTTGGGAACAAACATGCAGTGCCTGAGATATGGGAAGGATTGTGCAGAGGGAGAGAGGGTAGGGGAACAGAAGGAAAGATGGGGAGAAGAAGGAGGGGAAAGGGAAAGGGTATGGGTGAAGGAAAGAAGAGAGGAAGGGTACTCTCAACAAATAAACAAAAAAGGGAAAGTGTGGTAGGAGGGAGTATATAATGGAGAGGGACAAAGGGAAAGAGGGAAAGAGGAAAATATCCCTTCTTTTCTTATTCCTCTTTCCCTTTGTCCCTCTCCATTATATACTCCCTCCTACCACACTTTCCCTTTTTTGTTTATTTGTTGAGAGTACCCTTCCTCTCTTCTTTCCTTCACCCATACCCTTTCCCTTTCCCCTCCTTCTTCTCCCCATCTTTTTTATGTATATTTTGTGAATCAATCTTTCTAAACCATTCTTTTGGATCACTCTGGTTGAGTATAAACACTTCACCCCGTACCGGTATAGTCCTCCCCGCCCATTCATTGTCTGTCGGCTTTCAGGGTTTCTGGGGATTCCCTGAACCTGTCAATATTGCATATGTACTTAATAATTATAAAATATGTATTTTTGTTTTGAACATAATAAAAAAAAGGAACTATATACAAAACTCTTTAGATTACTTTACTGTTAGTAAGCAAGGATTTGTTTTATTACACACCAAATACTGCCATATCTCTCAAATCTGACACAATTGCTGGTGCAGTTACATTCACTAAATGAAAATGTGTCATGATGAGCAACTTAAAGTGGAGTTCCACCCATAAATATAACATTACATCAGTAGTTTTAAAAAAATGTCATTAGTCCTTTAAGAAAACATTTTTTTTTTTTAGATGCCTTTAAAGTGTTGTTGCTAGGCAGAATAGTTAATCTTCCCTCTTCCTGCACCTAGGTGCTTAAGCTTCCTAACCTACACCGCACAGACTCCCGGGAATGTAGTGGGTGTAACTTTCCAGGAGTCTGTGTACTCCCCAGTCTCGAAGAATCATGTGACTTGGACAGTACAGGTGCTGAAACCTGATCTGAAACCTATTACACTGCTTGTGCAGCACTGAGCATGTGCGAGATCTGCAAGGCTGAAATCCAGGAAGTCATACAGTCTGGCTTCATGATGCCGACACTTAAGATGGCCCCAGTCAATTTCTATTTTATAAAGTGTCTAAATGCTGTAACAACCTAACAAAACGGACCTTAGTTTACAGACTAACTTTACTAGAATACATTAAGCTTGTGTATTACAGGGGTATTTATATTTAAAAAGTGAGATTGTGGCCAGAACTCCGCTTTAAACTTCAAATTATTCTCGAAATTATGATGTTATGCTAGTTCAACCACAGATGAGGCACTCAGGAATTTGAACATCAACTTCATGTTTTTAAATGTTTATATGAGATAGTGTATTTCCTGCCAGCTTTCTCAACAGTATCCTGAAGTGAGTTAATGAACTTAGTTTACAGTCCAGTATCCTCTGTCTTTTTTACACAAGTATGAACTCTGCAGCCAACACAAAAGTTGGCTTGTTGTCTCCAGGAAGGAAATGAGACTCCAAGAATGTGAGATTAGAACTCGGGCCAGCTTGTTGCAGATAATATTTTTTTTTATAAAATCTAATATTTACAGTATTTCACCTGAGGACTTTGAGTCCAGATAAAGTCTGTGACTGGTATGCAGCAGAAAGAACAGGATCTGTTCATTTCTATCAGTCAACGCTCTTTTTCAGAAGATGACCTATTGAACATTTCCAGGAATAGTTTTGCCAAGTCCATCAAATGCTTTCTTGGAAATACTCTTAGAAAATGGCTGCAATCCAGAAAGGATATGCCGAAAGCCCGGTCTGGATCAGAAGTTATATTTAGCTGCTAAATACAGTGGGCTGGATTCAGATACAATAGTGTATCTATCAGCCCGGCGTAACGTATCTCAGATACGTTACGCCGCCGTAATTTGGGGCACAAGTTCTGTATTCAGAAACAACTTGCGCCCTTAGTTACGGCGGCGTAACGTATCTGTGTCGGCGTAAGCCCACCTAATTCAAATGTGGAGGATGTGGGCGTGTTTTATGTATATTACTGTGACCCCGCGTATTTGACGTTTTTTTACGAACGGCGCATCCCAGTGCGCATGCTCGAAATTCCGCCGCAAATCGTCATTGCTTTCGACGTGAACGTAAATTACGTCCTGCCCTATTCGCGAACGACTTACGCAAGCGACGTAAAATTTTCAAAACTCGACGCGGGAACGACGGCCATACTTAACATAGGATACGCCTCATATAGCAGGGGTAACTATACGCTGAAAAAAGCCTAACGTAAACGACGTAAAAAAATGCGCCGGCCTGACGTACGTTTCTGAATCGGCGTTTCTAGCTCATTTTCATATTCCTTGCGTAAATATACGGAAGCGCCACCTAGCGACCAGCGTAAATATGCAGCCTAAGGTACGACGATGTAAGACACTTACGCCGGTCGGATCTTAGGGAAATCTATGCGTAACTGATTCTATGAATCAGGCGCATAGATACGACCCCGCACACTCAGAGATACAACGGCGTATCTGGATATACGCCGTCGTATCTTCTCTGTGAATCTACCCCAGTGTATTCTAGATGCATTTTCAGCTGCCTTGGGTTTTTTCTTTCCAGTATAGAAATTTTCAATGGGATCTGCTAACAACACATTGTAAAATAAAGATGCAACACACGGGGCGGATCAGTAATTACTAGTAAAAAAGAAAATAATAGTAAAAATGCTATAAATCTATCCCCTATTTTGTAGACGCTATAACTTTTGCGCAAACCAATCAATATACGCTTATTGCGATCTCTTCTACCAAAAATATGTAGAAGAATACATGTCGGCCTAAAATTAGAAAAAAATAGTTTTTTTTAAATAAAATGGGGATATTTATTATAGTACAAAGTACAAAATATTGTATTTTTTTCAAAATTGGTGCTTTTTTTGTTTATAGCGCAAATAAATTTTAATTGTAGAGATGATCAAATACCACCAAAAGAAAGTTCTATTTATGGGGAAAAAAGGACGTCAATTTTGTTTGGGTACAGCGTCGAACGGCCTTGCAATTGTCAGTTAAAGCGGCGCAGTGCCGGATCGCAAAAAAATGGCCTGGTCATTGGGCAGCCAAATCTTCCGGGGCTGAAGTAGTTAAAGCATGTTATACAGCACAGTGCTTGTGCTGTGTCATTTTCTATCCTCCCCACCCTGCGCTGACTCCGATGTATCAGGACTGCAGAACTCTGACACCGGAGTCATCAGTACGTGACTCCGTCATCCGCAGCCTGCTCTGTGTCTCCTGTGTGCTCTCCCCCCTCCTCTCCTCTCTCCCCCCTCTGCCTGACAGCACCCCGACCCTTTCCTACTCTAAAAAAAAAATAATGTATTTTTCCTCTATAGTTGCCTCTGATATATAACACTAAGCTCCCCAGTGAATGTATTTTTTTTCAATGTGCTGTATTCAAGGTACCACAGTGAAGCCACTGGAGCAGACCAGTAACACCCTTTACTCACAGTATGTCCTCGGTCTTGCAGTTTAGGCCCCTTTCACACAGATGGACTGATCGGGTCTGCCTGTCAGTTTTTTAGGCGGACCAGATCAGACCATCCATTGCTCTCTATGGAGTGTTGGATGTCAACAGACTTGTGTCCATTGATACCCGCCGACATCCGATCCGATTCTGTCCACAAAAAAACGATGGATGGGGATAGCCATCCATCTGGCGGATCAGATCAGATGACAGTTGGATTAGAAATGGACAGATGGATGTCAATTCGAAGTTCATCTCTACATTTACAGAGTAACAGAATAATCTGGGGTATAGGGTCATGATGCGGTGCACGTGAGGCGTGCGCGCGCTGAGGGAGGAGCAGCCCGCGCCGTGGACCCAGCCTGCAGCTGACGGAGGATGGAGGACGCCGGAGGATCTAAGGGTGTCCCAGCGGGGGCGGCTACGAAGCAGGGAGCGTGTCTGCTGAGCCGCTAGTCCGCCGATGGTACACCCCACACTGCAGCCTTCCTCCTGCCGTTCAGCCGAGCCCCCCCCCGCTCTCTCTCACCTCCGCCGGTCACCTGACTGGGACGACGTACTGAGGAAGTGTCGCTCAGTGCGGACGTGTTTGAGGGTGCCCAGTCCCTCGCCCCCCCCCCCCCCGCAGATACTGACATCTCTCTCGGATCCCTAGGAAGTAAAGCAACAGTCAGGTAATATCTATGCTGTATCTGCCCTAGCCGTGCTAAATGAGGTGAACAAGATGGGACTGGTAAGAGCTGTATATGCTGTATAAACCACTGTTTGCTATGCATTGCTTGCCTTCATCTGTTATCTAATCCCTTGAGAAGTGAGATGCACTATAAAGTGGCTATTGGAAACGGGACTGAGACACACTGATAAAACCCTGTTGGGGTAATACTGTCTAGGGCACAATATTATGATGGAACATAGTGTGGGAATTGTTATATGACCCTCTTTAGTGTCCTCTGGGTTGATTCCATTTCCATACTCGGTGGTAAAAACAATGGCCCCATCGCTCTGATCGTTGCTCAGTGACGGGACTTTGGGGGTACGGAAAGAGGGCAAGTATCTCAACCCCACAATAACGATAGCTATACCGCTCAAGCGCAAAATAACCAGGAAATTACACCTCAGAATACCAGAGTACCTCCCTAACAATTGACACACTCGGACGACAAGTCCCCAAACAAAGACATAAAATCATCTTTTCCTGCTCTTGCTCTCTGGCCGTGCTGGTTTTTCTTGGCCCGGGGGTCATTGCCCTGTAAGTGCGGAGGACCCCGGGTGGCAAGGTCTAAGGTATACCCCATGACCTATGGTCCAGCCCCATTTTTCCATTCACCTTTTTTTTTCCTTTTTTTGTTTTTTGTTGTTCTTTTCTCTCTTTTCTGTGCATGTGAAGTTTGGAGATAGAGGCATTTGTATGTTACGATGCATTATTTTCAGTTCTGTGTAACCATTGTGTTTTAGACCCGGCTTACCGCTGGGAATTTCTGACCTCAAATAGAGATACGACGGCTACACTGGTCCATTGCAGGCGGTTTGTTCGGGCCTGTACCCCCAGAGGCCGGGGGTAACCTTCGTTACTCAAGTGGTTATATCCAGAAAGCTCCCAGACAGAGCTGACAGCCTCTAACGGATAATAAAACGTGTATAGAGGGAGAGAAAGAGAAAAAGGAGGGGGGGATCTCCCCGTATTTTCAAACTGGGGAAACGTATCAGAGGTATTAAAAAACACAATATGAACAGGTCAACAAGGGGCTCCGCCCCAAAAATCTCTAAGGATAACCCCCCTACAAGTACCATAAGACACTACATGACCCCAGATGGGAGCACTAAAAGTCCAGGTTTAACAAAAAAAAACGAAAAGGCTGGGACATCGAAAAAGGTAGCCGGGGGGGTGGTTAACCCAGCTGCCGACACGTCAACTGAAGGCGAACACGAAGTCAGCCAAATAGACGAATTAAGAATAGACACGCACCTACCCACTAAGGTAGAACTGGAGGGGATGTTAAAGAGGCTGGAAATGGTGATAAGAGAAGATATAGGTACGTTAAGATCAGACATAACCTATATTTTGGAGCGGGTAGAGAAAGCTGAGACAAAAATGGTACAACAGGAACTGGAATTAAACCAACTAAAAGACCAATTCCACACAATGAAACAAAATCAGAGACTATTACAATATCGGTTAGAAGACCAAGAAAATCGCAATAGAAGGCAAAATTTAAGAATTCGATTCATTAAAGAGGAGAAAGGTGAAGATTTGAGGAAAATTCTTAATGATCTGTTTCTACCCCTGTTGGACAATGGCTCAGAGGAACCCCTTAAAATAGAACGGGTTCACCGTATAGGAAGAACCAGGGAGGGTGAGGGCAAATGGCCTAGGGACATAATAGTAAGGTTTAGACATTTTGAAGACAAAGCTGAGATTTGGTCTAAATTGAGAAGGAAACCTCCCCTGTGTTTTGACGGGGTGGAGATACAGATTTTCACTGACCTAGCATGGGAAACTCTGGCCAGAAGAAGGCATCTCAAACCTTTACTAGAACAGATGCGTTTGTCTAACATCAAATATCAATGGGGGTTCCCGGCATGCTTGATTGGATACAAAGATGGGGTATCAGCAAAACTGATATTCCCAGAAGATGTACCAGGCTTTTGTGGTAAATTGGATATGCCCATCGTGGAACTGCCCGGATGGGTGGAGTAGTCTTTTTGGGTGGTATAGAGAGTCGGGTTTGGTAGCGGACAAGGGGGGTTGGGGGGGGGGTGGGGTGATTGGGGGGGGGCGGTGAGGGCAGGTCCGAATCCTCACTCATATAAGATCAACTCCCAAGGACTCGTCCTTGGGGGTGAATGAGAGAGGAGGCGTTGGGTAGCTTCACCTCATTACACGAGAACCGACGGATAGTGGGGTGGGAGGATCCCTGCGGTTCAGAGGCGATGTTTGGGCCTCGTCAGGGGCAGGGGAAGGGGGGAGGGAGGGAGTGGGAGGGGAGGTTTGGAGAGAGAGAGGTGACTCTCCTCTTCCAAAAATGGGGTGGGATAGTGAACGTGGCTCCCAGTGGATCTGTCAGAAAGCTTAGCTTAGCGAAATGACGTAGGGATTTGAAATGGCAGAAGTAAAATATTTATCTTATAACGTAAAGGGCTTGAACTCAATAACTAAAAGACTGAAGATTTTGGACGAGATTGAACAATACAGAGCTGATGTAGTTTTTATACAGGAATCCCATTTGACTCTGGATTCTAATGTAAAGTTGTATTCTCCTATGTATCCTACCTGGTTCTACGGGGACGCCATTTCCAAACGCGCTAGGGGTGTAGCTATTGGTTTCGCTAGAGGGATTGGGTTTACCCTGGAGGCAAGGCTGACAGACCCGGAAGGTAGATTTTTATTCTTAAAAGGAAAACTGGGAAACACTGTCTATACCCTTGCAAATATTTACGCCCCGAATGTACACCCAACCCAATATTTAAGTAGAATCCTGGGCAAATTGAAAAATTTTGCCGAGGGGTATATAATCCTGATGGGGGACCTTAATTTCGTCATGAATCCGAGAGAAGACAGTACGTCCCGGGTGAAGGAGACAACGAACGTGCAATTACAAAAAATTAAACACAAGATTCATGATAGTCACTTAGTGGACGCCTGGAGGGTACTCCACCCAAACACACATGACTACACGTTTTTTTCTCCTCCACACGGAACGTATACCAGAATAGACCACATACTGGTAGATCATAGGCTATTGGACTTGATTACTGAGATGGACATTGGAATTATGACTATCTCAGATCATGCCCCAATCACCATGAAGATTAAAACATCCCTACAAAAGAGTGAACGGCCGAGGTGGCTATTAAACGACAATCTGATTCGAGACGAAGAGGTGGCGAGTAGGGTGGAAGCGGATCTCAAACAATTTTTTATCATAAATGATACTGAGGGGATATCAAGCGCAACTCTCTGGGAGACACATAAAGTGTACATTAGAGGGATATTAATTGCTGAGAGTGCCAGGGAAAAAAATGAGAGA
Organism: Rana temporaria; assembly: GCF_905171775.1. Classification (NCBI taxonomy): domain Eukaryota; kingdom Metazoa; phylum Chordata; class Amphibia; order Anura; family Ranidae; genus Rana; species Rana temporaria. The sequence continues at coordinate 200,264,481 of NC_053491.1, read as the reverse complement.
AAAAGGAAGGCTGAGACCCTGACCAAAGACATAGCAAGCTTAGAACGTAAACACAAAGAACAGGGACTAAAAGAGACTTATTACAACCTAATCATAAAAAGAGACGCGCTCAAGGAGATCATGGATCTAGAAGCGAGGAAAAAACTTAACTGCATAGCCAGAGAGAGGTATCTTTGGGGTAATAAACCCAGTAAGCATTTGGCCAAAATGGCCCAAAAAAAGAAAACTAGAAATTTCATCGGAAAAATTAAAAGAAAAGAGGGGAACCTGGTCTATACGACTAGAGAAATCGCAGATACCTTTAAGAATTATTACGAGGAATTATACACAATAAAGCAGTCAGGGCTGCAAAAAGGGGAAAAGGAGGCCAAAATACGCGATTTTCTTGCAAAAGCGGGACTTCCTAGATTAGAGGAGTTTGATCGAGTTAACATGGATCGTCCCATAACCGAAGAAGAAATTAAAAATGTCTTGAAAAACACGACAGTGGGAAAAAGCCCTGGCCCCGACGGGTTCTCTGTCTGGTATTATAAGAGATTCAGTAAGATTCTAATACCAAGGATATGTAAATATTTCAACGGCCTAGGTTCAGAATACGAAACTAGCAGGGAAGCGTTAGCAGCATCGGTGGCATTAATTTTGAAAGAAGGGAAAGATTGCTCACTCTGTTCGGGATACAGACCAATATCCTTGCTAAATACGGACATTAAGCTCTTTGCCAAAGTTCTGGCTGAGCGTCTGAAAGGGGTTATGCATTATTTGGTGCACCCCGACCAGGTCGGATTTGTCCCCAATAGAGAGGGTAAAGACAATAGTATAAGAGCAATTCTCCTGCTTCAGAACATAAGGCTGAATGCGCCCCCAGGTCTATTCCTGTCGGTAGATGCCGAAAAAGCATTCGACAGGGTAGACTGGGGGCTTATGATGGAGACACTTACAGTCATGGGTATAGGCAATAGGTTATCCCGTTGGATTAATACACTCTACCATCATCCCACGGCTAGAATTAAAATCAACGGTACGCTATCGGAGGCGTTTGAGATGAAAAATGGGACAAGACAAGGATGCCCTTTGTCTCCCCTGCTCTTCATCCTATCCCTAGAGCCTCTATTGTCCACGATCCGAAATGACCCAGAGATCAGCGGGGTCAGAGTCGAAGAGGAGGAACACAAATTGTCGGCTTTTGCCGACGATATTTTATTTTATTTAACCAACCCGAGTAAATCCATCCCTAAGCTTTCTAAGATCCTGCAACAATACGGCAATATTTCAAACTTCAAAATTAACGTAACTAAATCCGAAATTTTGAACATAAACCTAAACAAAAGTGAGGAAAACCGGGTGAAAGAAATATGTGCCTTCCCATGGAGCAAAGAAATAAAATATCTTGGTATTAAACTGGCTAACACGGTACAGAAGATATATAAAATAAATTATGTCCCTTTACTAAACGAGATCAAAAATGAATTAAAAAGAACGGTAAACAAACCTATATCGTGGATTGGGCGCATTAATATGTTGAAGATGGTGGTGGTCCCTAAAATACTATATAAATTTTTACTAATCCCTATTGCCTTGCCTCAGCAATTTTTGAGAATTCTCAATACCCTTTTAATGAATTACGTTTGGAAAAACAAAAAGCATAGAATATCACTCTCTATCCTAAAACAGGGAAAGTCACTGGGCGGTCTGTCAGTGCCTGACATTAAAAGCTATTACAAAGCGGCGGTTCTATCTCGTGCGGTGGAATGGGCACGGGACAGGAAAGGTAAAAGATGGGTGCAAATTGAAAAGGCACAAGCTAGGTCACAATTGAATAATATTATTTGGATCCCTGCACAATATAGAGCACTGGACCACAAATCTTTTGATATAACACGGGACACCCTACGAATGTGGGACAGAACTCAGACACTTTTGAATAGGGAATTCAATTCTCCACTAATGATTTTAAAAGATAACGCTTATTTTGCACCTGGGGAAAAAAAAATAGGTGGTAACTGGATTAGGAATAACACGGTACACCTAGGAGATATCACAAAAGATGGAGAGATAATGACATACGAAGAATTGAAAGCTAGAACAGAATATTGGAATCTCGATAGGTGGCATTACTCCCAGCTGCATCACTTTGTGCGGCATCTCCCCCATCCTCTACGGACGGGGGCGGAGCTGACGCCACTCGAGAAGTTATGTCAATCGGAAAATTCCAAGGGCACAATCACTAAATTATATGGGATACTGGTTAAGATAGGAGCACGGGATGAAGCACCGTTTATACATAAATGGGAAAGGGAACTAGAAATCACGAGAGGGACAAACACTTTCCTGAGGATTATGCAATTAACACATTCCTCCGCAATAGATATACGAACAGCCGAGGCAAATTATAAATGCATTTCGGGTTGGTACATTACCCCTGATAAAGCTAACAAGGTTAGAACTGACCAGCCCGCTGAGTGTTGGCGGGGATGCCCGGAGAGAGGAACAATGGCACATATTTGGTGGACTTGCCCGAAAATCCAAATCTATTGGGACACAATAATAAGTCAAATAAAAGAGATAACGGGTAAGGAGATAAAGAAAGACCCCTGGGTAGTGCTCTTTCACGGGAGTCAAGAGGGTATAAAAAAATATAAGCAGTCCTTATTACCACACCTGTTAAATGCAGCGAAGAGAATCATACCAAAAAGGTGGCAGGAAAAGGAAGGTCCATCCCTGTGGAACTGGATAGACGCAGTGGAGGAAACTTATAGGTTGGAAGAGCTTAAGGAAAGTTTTTCAGAGACAAGCAATGACTTTAAGAAAAAATGGGAAAAATGGAAGGAGTACAAAAAAAACAGGGAGTTATGTAGAGAGTCTAAGGCCGGGTACTCACGACCAAACATGTATGGTGAAAGCGGTCCGTCGGACCGTTTTCACCATACATGTCTGCCAGAGGGCTTCTGTACGATGGTTGTACACACCATCGTACAGAAGTCCGCGCGTAAACAATACGCGGGGCGTGTCCGCGGTGTCGCCGCGTCGATGACGTGGTGTCGCCGCGACAATGACGCGGCGACGTGGGCGGCCCGCCTTTAAAATGCTTCCACGCATGCGTTGAAGTCACTCGACGCATGCGAGGGACGGCGGGCGCCTGGATTTTCTGCTTTATATGGTAGTGAAGTGTCGTCATCCCAGAGGGGACATGAAACAATTAGAGCATGGATAAGATTCTAGCCCCTCGCCGGATGCCGATACTTATACTTATTAACTGTGAATATATTGTATAAGTGAGGAAAAAAAAAAAAAAAAAAAAAATTCTTTTGAAGCCTAATGGAAGTTATGGCTACTTTTGCCTTACTCTGGCTATGCAAAAATACCACGCATGATGCAAACCGCAAATAAGAGACGTAAGAAGCATCGATTCATGAGCTGGTCTCTAGAATTTGGTAAAAGCTGAGGTGGAAAAAAAAAAAAAAAAAAAAAAAAAAAAGAAATGGACAGATGGTCTGTTTCCATCCGACAGCCCGTAGAGGAAAGTGAGTCGTGGTCATGTCCGCTCTGCATAAGCGGAGCAGACACAAACCAGTCATCCGCCTGCTCAGCAGGGATCAGCAGAGAGATCATCTGCTGAGCAGGCGGATCTGCTAGCGGAGTCTGCCAGTGTGAAAGGGGCCTTAAGCAAAACCGAGTATACTTCCTGAAGTCTGTGCCATGTATTGCTACTTGTTTTACCACTCACATTCAGTCTTTGGGCAGGTTTTAATCTAAAGGAAACTTCTTATGCCGCGTACACACGATCAGTCCATCCGATGAGAATGGACCGATGGACCGTTTTCATCGGTTAACCGATAAAGCTGACTGATGGTCCGTCGCACCTACACACCATCGGTTAAAAAAACGATCGTGTCAGAACGCGGTGACGTAAAACACAACGACGTGCTGAAAAAAACGAAGTTCAATGCTTTCAAGCATGCGTCGACTTGATTCTGAGCATGCGTGAATTTTTAACCGATGGTCGTGCCTACTAACGATCGTTTTTTTTCTAGCAGTTAGTAATCCATCGGTTAAATTTAAAACAAGTTAACAAGATGGTTAAATAAGCGATGGCGCCCACACACGATCGGTTTTGACCGATGAAAACGGTCCATCAGACCATTCTCATCGGTTTAACCGATCGTGTGTACGCGGCATAAGTGTTTACATTTTTTTTTATGGATCAGACTATCTATAAGTGAGAAAAGAGCCTGGAGTAGGTGTTTTTTTTTTTTTTTTTGGAGTGGCAATCCTGCATCACATGTAGGGATAACTTAGATCACAGTGTAGGCAGGGGGTAATTGTACTGCCCCTTTAATCAGAACTTTGATCAGCTGCCATGGAGAGCAATGGAGACATTTGGGGTCTAATAGACCCCTGAAGTCTCCATCAAAAGTACCTGTCACTGCCCAAAGCTACCACAAAGGGCTTGTTCACCCCTTGAGAAAGCAATAAAGTTAAATAAATAAAAAAGTAAAAAATAAATAAAAATAAATTAAAAGCACCCCCATCCTCCATACTCATGTGCAAATACATGTGAGCACGTAGGCCTGGCATGCATATATAAATGATGATTGCACCACGCATGTGAGGTATCGTCACAAACATCGGAGTGAGAGCAATAATTCGAATGCCTTAGCTCATGTTTATCTCTAAACTGATAACCTCTAAGGGTTTTGAAAGCATTGACTGTGGACAATTTTAGGTAATGTAGTTTGCCACAAGCATACGCAATTTAAAATTTTGACATGTTTGGTATTTATTTACTCGATGCAACATCATATTTAAAATGTTTCCAAAAAATTTGAGAATTATATTGTTTGTGGGCACTAAAATTCATTTAAAGTGGTTCTAAACCCTTACTTATACCCAGGGAAGTGGCTAGCCTCAGGTGATACACAGAGATGAAAAAATTCTACCTACATACAGTAGGATGTAAAGGAAAATAGTTGGAAACAACTGCGCTAAGGTAAGAGATCGGGATTAATAAGCAGCAATTAGGTTGTGTATAAACAAAAATAACGAATGAGAAAGAAAATAATTGCGCTAAACCCAAATATGCACTCGTATTAAGCAAGTGTATGTAAAAACCATTGTATCTATAAATAAATAATCCAATGGAATCAGGAAGTCAGGGTTACCTACCCTGCTGGTAATGGTGTGTATGAACCCAGTGGTCAACAACTTAAGTAGTGATAAACCATAACTTCAAAAATAATTAAAGTAAAATTAACAACATTAGTGTTATAAAGTCCATGAAGTCCAAAACTAATTTTTGGAAATAAATAGTAAGTCCATATGATGAATAAAAACACCCGTGAAGATTCCAGAAATATTGTAATTAATACACCAGACGTGAATCCTCCACCGATCATGCAGCTGCTTACCAGAAGTCTGGGTCCTGCCGGACCACTATCCACATATCTCTCAACCAGAGATTTTGTAAGGCAGTAGTAACTCCTCCACTTGCACTAAAACCACTCCGTGCTCAACGAGGGATATAGAAGACAACAAGACAGAGCTCCACATAGCATAAATCCGGGTAGTTTATTTTAAAAACAGCAGTAAGCATATATACATACAACTCACATTTAAGTTGAATAAACCAGCATTTGGCCTGTAACGCCGGCCGGACGTGTCCAGGAACAAAAGAAGGCCACCCGCTTGGAGAAATGAAGGGGATGGCGTCCACACGTCACTCACTCCACCCGACGCGTTTCGTGACAAGATCACTTCGTCTCGGGGTACTTATCATTTATCACTACACACCATTACCATACAGTAGGATGTACTCGTTTATCTGCAGCCCTCTCTTCCCTACAGCCATTCAAACTGAATAATTTATACAGCTTGTCTGAAGGGAGCTGAAAATACACTCTGCAGAGCTCAGTGAGAGCTGAACGAAGGGAAGAAATACACCCTCCTTTAAACATCACACAGGAACAAAGCTGAGGCTGACAATTATATGCTGTGTGCTTGACCTTTTTTCTCATGGTGTCAGATGTGACTCATGCAGTTAACAAAGGAATGAGAACGGACAGAAATGTTACTTAGTACTCTGGATTGAAACAGGCAGGCACAATAGAGGGATATGCTTTGTTCATAGTTTGTGTCAGAGGTTTACAGCCACTTTAAGTGTATAGTTTGCCTGAAAATTTGTGTTTGATAAACGCCTGTGCAAATATCGTATGACATAAAAAAAATTGCATTTTATTCTCCACGGCCTCTGATTTCAGAAAAATATACCGTATATACTCGAGTATAAGTTGACCCGAGTATAAGCTGAAGGCACCTAATTTTACCACAAAAAAAAGTATACGCCCAGGGTGAGAATGCAGCAGCTACCGTAAGTGCAAAAGAGGGTCAACAATGCCCATTTGCAGCTTCATTCTGACCATAAGCACACCTCACTGTGCCTATTTGCACGCCTCACTGTGCCAATTTGCACGTCTCACTGTGCCAATTTGCACACCTCACTGTGCCCATTTGCAACCTCACTGTGCCCAACCTCACTGTGCCCATTGCAACCTCACTGTGCCCAACCTCACTGTGCCCATTACAACCTCACTGTGCCTAACCTCACTGTGCCCATTGCAACCTCACTGTGCCCATTGCAACCTCACTGTGCCCATTGCAGCGTACCTGAAATTCTTGACAGGCTGCGGGCTTCCATTGTTTAAAATTGGCAGCTTCCCCCTGGTCCCGTCCCGTTCCGCGTTTGGCACTGTTTAGTGTTCCGCCTATCACAGACGTCTTCTCATCCTCGGACTCAGTTTCCCAGCAGACACTGCGTTCAGTGTTCCACCAATCACGGATGTTCTTCCATCCTCGGACAAGAGGACGTCTGTGATAGGCAGAACACTGAACACAGTGTCAAACGCCTATCACGGAACGGGACGGGACCAGGGGGAAGCCGCAAATTTTAAACAATGGACGCCCGCAGCCCTTCATGTACACTGACTCGAGTATAAGCCAAGGGGGGTATTTTCAGCCCTAACAAAAGGGCTGAAAAACTTGGTAATATTTGGGGATCTAAGTAAGTAAATTTTTCTAGCAAAAATTGGAAATATATTATTTCTTATTAGTCACTTAGTTTGTAGAGTTGCACATACAAGTTATTATTATTATTCAGTAGTATAATGGGGACAGTACAGTGACAATACAGTTCATTACTAGATGGTTAGGAGGGTCCTGCTCATGAGAGCTTACAATCTAATAGTATATACTGTATACCAGTTACTGCTAGCAGGTGGTGCTCTAGAGTCTGCGGACTGATAGTTTTCTGCAGTGTGTTACTTCCATATCGTAAACAGAGTATTGTTTCATCTCCTGCTGGATAAATCAGAGGGGGGACACATCTCCTTTCCTGGCTGTTTATAGTGCCCTGTATGAATTTTTAAACAAGCTGTCAAGAAGTGAGTAGCTACTTCTAGGCTTTCTTGTCAACCCAGTATGCTCTATATAGAAAATACAATTTGTATACAAGCAATGTTGTAAAAGACGAGATTATAACACATATAATAACATTTAAAACAAAATTATAGTTTCCCTTTAAGCACTATTCTTGTAAATACCAGCACCACCCTTCATGGCTGTTTATCAGACTTTCCATACTGCTCCCTTTTTCCTAGAAAGTTTAGTCAATCATTTGCTTGGGTTGTTCCATTTCAATGCTCATTATGATTATACAGGACTAAAAGATATCATACCTTATCAAGCTGTGCTATGATTACTTGACTTAAGATACTGTGGCTAGTCTACCATTCTGTTATACAGTAAACAGCAAGTTTGTTTTCTAGTCTCACAGCATAACACTGTTCTCTCTGTCACTACAGAAAAAGATGGGTAAAAATGAGGACGATTAATAATGGAGGTGCAAAATTACCACCAAAATAGAAACACTCAATGTCACTTATTAAGCTGCCTAATCTGCTATGTTTTTCTTTATTTGGAAAGTATTTTTTATTTTTATTTAGGGGTATGAAATAACATGAACCTTTTCACTGCCACTGTATCAACTACAGAGGCAGCAGTACCAGCAGGTGAACAACCTAATTGAGAGATGATAGCTGCTGCTCCAGGATGTGCCTCTATATGGTTGCTCATTAAGGTGTATATACACCCTGTTTGCGCCAAATACGCCCAGCTTCGACCACTCGTCCTGCCATTATGGCGCATTCGCGGGTCCTTTGCACATGCGCAGTAGCACACCTGTCTGCGCCGCGGTAATTCTCCTGACATGAGGATGCCGGGGGCAGCTCTAAAAGGGGCAGATTTGACTGGACTGACTAGAGGAAGCTGTGTCCTGGCCAGCCTAAAAAAATGCAGCTCTTTCTCCTCCTGGCAATCTCCCTCTAAAAAATGCAGTTCAAAAGCTGTTGATTACAGTAGAGCCCCTTTCCTCTGGACTGCTACCACAGTGCACTGTTGCCTGACTCAGTCTATTAAACTCTTACTGCTCAGAAGCTCTCTTCTCTTGCTGATATGGATGTTAATGAGTTAAGCACCGCAGGGCAGCAGCTATGGAGAACAGCTGAAGCCAGTGTTTCTCTCACTCGTCTTTTTTAGCCACTCACCAGGCTATATTATATCATGACCTGCTTAGCATATGCATCCTGGAAGAAGAGGACTTTGCATTGGATCAGAACTAGCATATTTGAAATACCTATGTACATCATATGCAGAATACTGTTGTAATGAATTTATAGTGCTTTTAAGGCACATGAGAGAGCAAGTAGAGGACAGCAGGAGAGAACACTACTAAAAAACTCGATGGAGGACAACTGGTTGCAGCAAGTGAAGTGCTGGTGAGTGAGGCACAGTCGGGAGGACTGGGGAGGCACCCATGAGAGAACTGGGAGATTGCAGTTTGAGATGGGTGCAGAACCAGAAGAGTGGACTGTGGAAAGGGCAGTGGAGGGAGGTCATTGCAGCAAGGCTGGCAGGGCCTGAAGAGAACTATCTGAGATTGGTAGCTGAATAGAGGACAGTTAGCACTGAACCAATTTGTACACCACAGGGACTCGAGGTCCCTGCCCACAAAAGGCAATCCACTGAGGCCTAGCTGAATTAGTGTTAGGCCTAACCATGCAGTGCTAGCTAGTCTAGAGGAGTAACAGTCTGCAGCAAGTGAAGCAAGAGTTGTGCTGGAGAGAAGACTGGAGGATATATACTGGAGTGTATATAGAAGTCCCAAGCAAATTGTGCTGAATCATCCTGGGCATCCTATAACTACCCTTTACCCATCCAAGTTCAATCCCCTCAAGAATATACAAAAAACAAACAAAGCTTATGGACTGTTCTATGTCTCTTAGTGATGGAGAGATTGATGTCTGGCTGGGCAGGGTGTCAGGTGAATTACAGTAATCAGCAACCCCTATGGGGGCATGGCTACAAGTGTAGTAAATATTCAGTATTGCACAGAAATCTTTTGTATTGATATACCAAAGGGTACAATGTTACATTTTTTGCTTACCTACTTTGTAAAAAGCCTGTTTTATGCTTAGAATGCTTGTACTATGATGTACTACCCTGAGCTCTTATTATACTGCAGCGGTGGTGCGTCCATAGTGGACGCAGGAGCGCTGCCCCCTCTCTCCCCTGCGCCTTCGGGGGTACAATACATAGAGATTCATGCAATGCATGAATCTCTATGTATTGTCACCTCTGCCGCCCACTATTCAGATGGCCGGCCCCCTGGTGAGCGCCGGCCATTTGAATAACAGCAGATTGTTGGTGTTTGGAAGTGCCTATCAGAGCCAGCGGCCTGTTTGCTCTAATCACCTTCTAAATAGTTAACCAGGTGACGCAGGGGGTGTGCGTTCCCTGGTTAACACTGACACTCGTCTCAGCCAATCAGGTTCACTGTGTCTATTTACCGGCAACCTGATTGGCTGAAGCGACATCGAGGGCGGGACTTGAGAGAAGATATTTAGGGAGCGTAGCTGACCCGAGAAAGGTATGTGCTGGGTGACGGGGAAGCAATCTGGCGGAAACTGCTGGGCACAGTGGTGACAATTGCTGGGCACAGTGGTGACAATTGCTGGGCACAGTGGTGACAATTGCTGGGCACAGTGCAGTGGTGACAATTGCTGGGCACAGTGTCTGCGTTTGATGGCACAGTGTCTGCGTTTGATGGCACAGTGGCTGCGTTTGATGGCACATTGAGGCTGCAATTGATGTTTTTTTTTTTTTGCGCCCCCCCAAAAATGTTGAGCACCAGCCGCCACTGCTATACTGTTTTACGTGACAGCAAAAGATAGCAGGGAACTCATTAATCTGATAAAGGATATGGAGGTAGGAGATCAAACGTTGCTGACCACAGTAGACGTTGAATATTTATATACCAATATCAGAGAAAGGGATCCTCTCAGTGCTACTTTATGGGCATTACAAAAATACTCGGACCTCAATGCCCCCAAATAGAATTCCTCATTAAAACTCTGGACACGACAATGACCAATAATTATTTGAGCCATACAGGGGACTTCTATAATCAAATTAAAGGGGTGGCTATGGGTGATAGCTATGCTCCTAGCATTGATAACATTTTTCTAAATAAATGGGAGGAATTTTTCCATACAATATTATAACAATATTATTAACAATAGATAGTATACATATGCCAAAGACAATCAGAAAGACATACTGCAATATAAAAATGTATATAGTGTATGACATATAACATATAAACACATATCAACACCCCTTGAAAACCCTTACCCATATGTGGTATGAACTAATATAAATGTTATTGGGTATAAAAGACCGGTGCAAGAACCTGTCACTAATAAGGAACAGAATGATATACCGGACTACTCAGATTGTTGGGCCCCTAATAGGAATAGCCATATCATATCCTCATAATACCAACAAGATTGTAGTCTGTGGTTTAATAATCCCCATCCTTGACTCCTGCAAGGGTATAAAACACATCACATGGAAAGGGTGGGGAAAGAAAAAAGAGAAGAGAAAAGAAAACGAAAAAAAAAAAAGAAAAAGAAAACAAACAAAAACCCCACAAAAGACAAAAAATAAGGAAAAACATAGAAGAGGGGAATGGAGGGGAATAATACCATCTATTGTTGTATACTTTTGTATGGAAATATTTCAATAAATTTAGATTGAAAACAAATAAATGGGAGGAAGAACAATTTTTTACCAACCAGTGGCCCCAACTTAAAATGATATATAGATGGCATCTTTATCGTTTGGGAGGGATCACAAGAGGAACTGCTACATTTTTTAAGACACATGAATCAAAATGATTACAATATCAAATTTACAAGCACATGGCATCAATCGTTAAGGGATATAACAAACAACAACTGGAAAAAATAGGGAACAAATAAGGAAAATTAATAGAAATACCCTGTTAAAACTCAAAACCAGGGAACCAACAAGGGAACGGTTAACCTTCAATATAGAGAAGTGGGAAAAAAATATAAAAAAATATTGACCCATATTGCTAAAAAACCACACTCTAAGAAATATGCTCCCAAATAAACCAAAGTTCATCTATAGGAGGGCACCAAGGTTGCATAAGATGCTAGCAAAAAATGTCCTGGATCAACCTGTTTTTTTCAGATGTCCATGCAATTTTCAATATGTTGGCAGAACCACTAGGACGCTGGCCAAGCAGGTGGGTGAACACATAGACAACATAAAGAAAGGCTTTAGACATCACAGTGTATTCAACCACTTTAGGTTGGTGCACAATAACAACCCTTCCCTTCTGAGATTCTGGGGTATAGATAGGGTTTGCCAGCACTGGAGAGGTACAGACATGATCAAAGAGGTGTCCCAAATGGAGACACAATGGATTTACAGGATTCAATCATTACAACCTCTGTGATTAACAGTGTACATTTTCAATAATATAAATTGTCCCAAAAAAGGCAGGAGCCATAACAAGCCTCCTGCCTACCTCCCCAGCCTGCAGCCTGTTCAATGGCTGTCTGATAATTAAAATTCAATATATCCAGGCCTATATCTTAAAGATGTATTCCAACTTTCCAATGTAGACCCGGAAGCCCTCCTTCCAAATCTCTGTGTCTAAAGGTGCATAGCCTAAATTCATACATTTTTCTATACGCCTATTAATACGTTTCCTAATTTCTTCAAAAACGGAAAATAAATCGAATTTCAACCAGACTAAGCGAGGAATTATTTCAGAGACAGAAATGTCTGAATGGTGAAATAAATCTGAAACAATAAATTTTAAGTTTTCTGTTTGCCAATATCATTACCTCCCAGATGTATAATCAATACATCTGATAGAGACCATCCATAAGTCAATCTTTCCAATACTGGCATCAATTCACTCCAAACCCCCCTCTTACCAAACCAATAAATTTGAAAAATGTTCGGATCCAAATCCAAATTTTCTCCATAAACTCTTTCCAATGCTCTCTTATGGGCCCAGAACACAAAGAAGTGTCTAACAATCCATATAATTTTCTGAATACCTGAAAGTCAAAAATGTAAATTAGGTCTAACATAGGAAGTATGAGCATTTGATTTCCATCTGCCGATTTTTTCTTTTGATCTAAGAACTCGTAAACATTTGTCTAATACTCTGCTGAATAGAAATTTGGTCAATGGTATATTATTCTCATGTACAAATAACAAATCCTGACCATGAAGTCTAATACTAATATACTTATTTAAGAGCTTAACTTGGCAAATTTTTGGAGTATAAAATTATAAATTAATCCATGAACCTATGCCTAATTGATCAGTTTTAGATCGTTGGAATAACATTTTAACGCAATGGTAATTTGTTTCCACTGCTTTAAACAGAAGGCCGTTTAAACCTTTCTTGTTGTGTGGTACGAGCTCAGAAATCCTCAAAAGCAGCGAAAAAGCCCCTTTGAACATGCAAGCCACAAATTTAGAAAAGCAAATACTTTCAGTTCCTAGACAGAGTTTTTCTAATAACTCTGGAGTAATTGGGTGTCTATTATAAACTGAAAATGTAGCTTTTCTATAACCTTTCATTGCTTGACGCATAAAGAAAAAACGAAATAGTGAAGCAAATCTGTATAACTTCAGAAAAAAGGAAACTACACATAATATTTTGTTAATATGTGACCATGAATATTTATTTTTCATCACAGTATTAAGAAAAGAAAGCGCTATATTTTCATTAAAAGATGACCAAGGTATATGATTGGAATTAAAATAGGATATCCATGAAAACCAAGCTGATGAATATCCTAACCAAGTGGTAGGCTCCAATGAATTTTTCATATTTCCATATATTAAATTACAGTATGTGCCAAAGATGTTGCATACCATACCATACCTATCCTGCCCGCTTCTGGGAGCAGTTCGAAGAAATCGTGTTATCTGTAACTGAGAGAGAGCATCTACTACAATGTTATCTTAGCCTGGAATGTATATTGCCTTCAACCAAATATTTAACAGTAAACATTTTGATACCAGATACCGTGGTAGCTTTGTAACTGGTGGCTATTTAGATGATAAGCAATTAATAGAAAACATCACTCCTTTATTATCTGTACTAATAAGCAAGCGATGGTCACTAAAATACTTTCCCCAAATTTCTACAGTTACTACAATCGGAAACAGTTCTTAGTTCTAAAACACTATTTTTCAATAAACCAAGATTTTACCACCGTAAAGGCCATTTTTCTGCACACCAATGATTTTTCCATATTGCAGCAAAAGCTATAGAATCGACAGATTCAGTTGCTAAGCAAAATACGTTATCTAAAATAAATTCATGCTGCAATATGGTTCTTCCATTAAAGTGTGTCACAATTTTTATCCATATGATCATGTCTTTCCTCATATCAGAAGACATGCATATAGGAGAATAAGGACTTTTTAAACCAGATATAGAAAAATAAAGTCTTCTTGAAAAAATCCTACCAACAGGTAAAATCCTGGTTGCAAAAGCTAAAGATCCTAGTGACTTTTGCATTTCTTTCAACAACATCTTTTTCTTAAGAATTTAATTTATAACTAGGTCAGAAATACTTTCCAATTTTTCCGGAAGAAGGGAAAATTCCATAAGGGACTTATCAATTGGAATTCCTAAAATTTCTAGGCAAGTCAAAGGTAGAACTTTTTTTCTTTTACTAATGGAATTCCAAAATTCTCACAAATGTTAAAAAAATAACTGTTAAAGATTCAGACAATCTTATGACCCATATGAACCAAGAAATAAAAAATCATCAAGTAGTGTAATACATATGAAGACCCAGAAATATCCGTACTACCCATTCAATGAAAGTGGAAAATGCCTCAAAATACTGTCAGAAAAGGGAACATCCCATCGGAAAGCATTTATCAAAGTAGTACATTTGTTCAAAATAATGTCCTAAAGAATTTAAACGTTCGGGTGAAGAGGCAATAATCTAAAAGCAGATTTTACATCAGTTTTAGCTAATAACCAATCAATTTTATCGCATCATCAAATGATGCATTTTCAACCGAACAAATCACATCAGGTATTTGATCATTAAGGGACTTACCTTCCGGAAATTATAGATGATGTTTAACTCTACATTTATTGGGTTATTTTTTGGGTAATATTCCTAAAGGTGATATTCTAAAATCTGAAAGGTGGGTTTTGTCGTCACACATACCTACCAAATTTTTGAGATGGGAATGCAGGACACCTATTAGCAAAAGTATGTAGGTATAGGACACACCCTCTTAACCACTTACCCACATGGCACTTAAACTCCCTTCCTAACCAGCCTAATTTTCAGCTTTCAGTGCTCTCACATTTTGAATGACAATTGCTCAGTCATGCAAAACTTTAACCATACAAAATTTGTGTCCCTGTTTTTTTACACAAATAGACCCGGTCCGAAGCTCCGTTTACCCACCTGGAGCGGCTACTCCCTTTTCCACCGCGGCCGCGGGACCCGCGGACCCGGTCACCTCTGGTGTCCCGCGATCAGTCACAGGAGCTGAAGAACGGGGAGAGGTGTGTGTAAACACACCTTCCCCGTTCTTCACAGTGGCACTGTCATTGATCGTCTGTTCCCTGATATAGGGAAAGACGATCAATGACGTCACACGTCCAGCCCCGCTCCCCTACAGTTAGAAACACATATGAGGTCACACTTAACCCCTACAACGCCCCCTAGTGGTTAACTCCTAAACTGCAATTGTCATTTTCACAGTAATCAATGCATTTTTATAGCACTTTTTGCTGTGAAAATAATGTCGCAGTCACGAAAAAAATCGCTGATCGCCGCCATTAGAAGTAAAAAAAATTTTTTTTAATAAAAATGCCATACAACTATACCTTATTTTGTAAACGCTATAGATTTTGCGCAAACCAATTGTTAAACGCTTAGGTAGAAGAATACGTATCGGCCTAAACTGAGGGAACATTTTTTTAATATCTTTTTTGGGGATATTTATTATAGCAAAAAGTAAAAAATATTGAATTTTTTTCAAAATTGTCGCTCTATTTTTGTTTATAGCGCAAAAAATAAAAACCGCAGAGGTGATCAAATACCACCAAAAGAAAGCTCTATTTGTGGGAAAAAAAGGACGCCAATTTTGTTTGGGAGCCACGTCGCACGACCGCGCAATTGTCAGTTAAAGCAACACAATGCCGAATCGCAAAAAGGGGCAAGGTCCTTAACCTGCATATTGGTCCGGGTCTTAAGTGGTTAATGCATACCAATATTCTGTTTGATTTGTT
The DNA here is from genome assembly GCF_905171775.1 of Rana temporaria. NCBI lineage: Eukaryota > Metazoa > Chordata > Amphibia > Anura > Ranidae > Rana > Rana temporaria. The sequence continues at coordinate 200,248,772 of NC_053491.1, read as the reverse complement.
AGCAGCAGCTTGGCATTGCATGCCATTGCTGAGCCTATCATCTACTAAGACCCCCAGGTCCTTTTCCACCCTAGATTCCCCCAGAGGTTCTCCCAACCAGTGTATAGATTGCATTTATATTTTTTTCACCCAAACGCATTATTTAAAATTTTTCTACATTAAACCTAATTTGCCATGTAGTTGCCCACCCCAACCTATCACAATTTTGAATGCCCCATTTTGAAAACCCAACACCCAATGTATATTCTGAGGCATAATGAGTCTTTTCGAAGATGTAATATTTTTCCACACGCTTTTGGAAAATGTGGAAAGAAAATGAAAACGCATTTTTCTATGCATCTTTTACGGCACTGACAGGCGCTGATGAGGATCCACTGATAGGGTGGCACTGATGAGCACTTACTGATGGGCACTATTGAGCACTTTAGTGGCAATGTAGAGCACACATGTGGGACTTATGTAGCACAGATGTGGCTCTGTAGGGCACCGTAAAGCACTGATGGGGCACAGATGTTCATTGCTGGGCACTGATGTGGCACTGATGGGGCATTGCCAGCCACTGACGTGGCACTAATGGGACACAGATGTGCACTGATAGGGAATTGTAGAGCACTGATGGGCACAGATGTGGCACTGCCGGACACTGATGTGGCACTGCTGGACACTGATGTGGCACAGATGGGACACTTCTAGGGCACAGATCTGACACAGATGGGCACTGCTGGGTACTTGCAATATGGGGAAAAAAACTCACGCAGCCTCACGCTGCAGCTTCTCCCTCCTCTGCTCACATGATCAGTATAAGCAGCGGAGGGAACCGGACATGATGTCGGCTTGTTTACATTGATCGATCCGTCATTGGATGGAGCGATCACATGGTAAACGGCTGCTGTCATTGGCCCTTTACCACAAACTGTGACCCAGCGGACATGGACAGCACCGTGTGTGCGCCCGAGGGGGCACAAGGGAGCGTGATTCTGGGAGGACGTCATAGTACGCCCTCCCAGAGATATCGTGCTGCACTGTAGTCATTATTCGGCTATGGCCCGGTTATTAAGTGGTTAAAGGAGAATTATACAGAAAAAATACAATTTGTTAACCGCTTAAGGATCGCCTCCTGCACATATACGTCGGCAGAATGGCACAACTGGGCACAAGCACGTACCTGTACGTCCTCTTTAAGTGCCCAGCCGCGGGTCGAGGGCGCGCGACACGGTCCGAAGCTCCGTGACTGCGGCCGCGGGACCCGCGGACACGATCACCGCTGGAGCCCCGCGATCGGTCCCCGGAGCTGAAGAACGTGGAGAGCTGTGTGTAAACACAGCTTCCCCGTTCTTCACTGTGGCGCTGTCATTGATCGTGTGTTCCCTGATATAGGGAAGCACGATCAATGACGTCACACGTCCAGCCCCGCCCCCCTACAGTTAGAAACACATATGAGGTCACACTTAACCCCTTCAGCACACCCTAGTGGTTAACTCCCAAACTGCAATTGTCATTTTCACAGTAAACAATGAATTTTTATAGCATTTTTTGCTGTGAAAATGACAATTGTCCCAAAAATGTGTCAAAATTGTCCGATGTGTCCGCCATAATGTCGCGGTCATGAAAAAAATTGATGATCGCCGCCATTAGTAGTAAAAAAAAAATTATTAATAAAAATGCAATAAAACCATCCCCTATTTTGTAAACACTATACATTTTGTGCAAACCAATCGATAAACGCTTATTGCGTTTTTTTTTACACCAAAAATAGGTAGAAGAATACGTATCGGCCTAAACTGAGGAAAAAAAAGTTTTTTTTATATATTTTTGTGGGATATTTATTATAGCAAAAAGGAAAAAATATTGCATTTTTTTAAAATTGTCGCTCTATTTTTGTTTATAGCGCAAAAATAAAAACCGCAGAGGTGATCAAATACCACCAAAAGAAAGCTTTATTTGTGGGAAAAAAAGGACGCCAATTTTGTTTGGGAGCCACGTCGCACGACCGCGCAATTGTCAGTTAAAGAGACGCGGTGCAGAATCGCAAAAACTGGCCGGGTCCTTTACCTGCATTTTGGTCCGAGTCCTAAGTGGTTAAACCCTTAAGACCCCTTTCACACTGGGGCGGTTTGCAGGCGCCATTGCGCTTAAAATAGTGCCTGCAAACCGACCTGAAACAGCGGATTCTGTTTCTCCAGTGTGAAAGCCCCAAGGGGTTTCACACTGGAGCGGTGCGCTAGCAGGACCGCTCCAAAAGTCCCGCTAGCGGCATCTTTGGAGTAGTGAAGGAGCGGTGTGTTTACCGCTCCTCCACTGCTCCTTACTATTGAAAGCAATGGGAAAGCGCGGCTATACCGCCGGCAATGCGCCTCTGCAGAAGCACATTGCCGGCGGTATTAACCCTTTTTCGGCCACTAGCGGGGAGTAAACCTGCACCGCTAGTGGTCGAATACCGCCGCAATTCCAACGGTAAAGCGCTGCTTTGCCGCCACCGCACCTCCCGCCCCAGTGTGAAAGGGGTCTAAGTGTATTTTTTACCACTACTATTCCTTTTATATTGGTTTTTGACATTAACAAATGTAGCAATTTAGAAGTTGGATGAGTTACCTGAGTTCTCTTGTTCACTTAGGCCCCATACACACGACCGGATCTGTCCGCTGATACTTGTCCGCGGACCAGTTTCAGCAGACAAGTTCGGTCGTGTGTACGGCCTATCGGACCGTTTTCCGGCGGACATTTGTCCAGCCGACCGTTTTCCAGCGGACAAAAATTTCTTAGCATGCTAAGAAACCTGTCCGCTGGAAACCTGTCCGTCGGACATGTCCGGTCGTCTGTACAGACTCACCAGACATGTCCGATCGGCCACCATCCCTCGCATGCGTCGAAGTGATTCGACGCATGCGTGGAAGTATTTACCTTCCAGGGTCGTGCACGTCGCCGCGTCATCGTCGCGGCGACGGCGCGGCCACGTCACCGCGCTGTCTGTCCGCGCGGATTTCTGTCTGATGGTGTGTACAACCATCAGACAGAAATCTCCGAGGGGACATGTCCGCTGAAAATGGTCCGGCGGACCGTTTTCAGCGGACTGTCCCCTCGTCTGTACGAGGACTTACAGATATATTTTCCCAGTTTGGAGTGAGAAATCGGTACACTTTCTCCCATTTCAGCCCCTTCAGGACTCTGTCTGAATATCCTAAGCATTCAGGGTCTCATATCTCTGGTCGGTCGGGCACCAAGACTATAATAGCCTCATGAGAGATATTAGGGGCTCCCATCGCTCCTCTCTCTATTTGTACCATACCTTCATCTTCCTGCGTCATTCCCAGGTATGCCTTGTGATTCTGATGTGCTTCCTGTTGTTTTTCTTTCTTTTGTTGCAAGGTGAAATAGTACACTGCGATTACCTGCGGTATGTACAGATAGCTGCGATAAATCGTTACTGGACACAGTCAAACGTATTTCTTCTAACCACACAAAACCGCAGGAACTAAGCCGTTGCTAAACGCAGTGTGTGAATGGGGCCATAGGAATGCATTGTCTGAGTTTAGCTGCGGTAGATAACTTCATCTATCCACAGCTAAAAGCTGAATTCTATGTGCCCGTGTGAAAGGAGCTTTAAACACTAGGCCAAGCAAACTGAATCCAACCTCCAGGCAACACTTTTTAAGTAGTTACAGTAATGTTTTTTTTTTCTTTTTGGGATAAAGGTTTTACATAAAAGAATAAAAGCTGATCATTGTAAGCAACACTTTCAGTGTTCAATGATTTGCCTCAACCTTCTAACTTTTGTTGAAAAATAACAGACTTACAGGCTGGAATACCAGATTTAAATAAAAAAAAATAATAAAAATAATGCAGCCATCACATCTAAGAATTGGTAAGCTGCAATATACTAATTGTTTGCTTTTTGGTCCAATACAACTTTAAAGGGTCACTAAAGGAAAAAAATTTTTTTTGCTGAAATGACTGTTTACAGGGTATAGAGACATAAAAGTTAACTGATTTCTTTTAAAAATGATTAAAAATAGATTAAATTCAATCATATAATGTGCCTCTAGTTTCACTTTCGGTTTTAAACTGGTTTCATGTTCCTGTGAACTAGAGAGACACACAGAACAAAAACAAACAAATCCAGGGCAGTGTTTTGTTTTTAAAATGAATCTGATTGGTTCTGTTAAGTTTTAGACACACAGTAATGACAGCTTAGACCACCGTGAAAATCTCCCAGTACTGTGGTTATAAGGAAACAGGCAACCAGGAAGTGTGGAGACACAGCAGAATTACAGCAACTTCAAAGCAAAAACGAACAATAAGGACATGAAACCAGGACTGCAGTAAGGTAAAGGAAGCTATTTAGCTTAAAAAAAAAATTCCTTTAGTGATCCTTTAACACATAACTCCTGCCCACACCAATTTTCAGTACTCTCCCACTTTGAATGCCAATTACTCAGTCATGCAACACTGAACCCAAACAAAATTGTTATAATTTTTTTCACACAAATAGAGCTTTCTTTTGGTGGTATTTAATCACCACTGTTTTATTTTTTTGCGACAAAAGTGGAAAAAGAGCAAATTTAAACAAACAGGGGATTCCGCTGGGGACACCTGATGTAAGGGAGGACTCCGCTGGGGATACCTGATGTAAGGAGGGACTCCGCTGGGGATACCTGCTGTAAGGAGGGACTCCGCTGGGGATGCCTGCTGTAAGGAGGGACTCTGCTGGGGACACCTGATATAAAGAGCGACTCCGCTGGAGACACCTGATGTAAGGGAGGACTCCACTGGGGATACCTGATGTAAAGAGGGACGCCGCTGGGGACACCTGATGTAAGGAGGGACTCCAATGGGACACCTGATGTAAGGAGGGAGTCCACTGGGGACACCTGATGTAAGGGGGTGTTGTAATATTAATATATATGTGTATGTATTTTATATATTGTGTTATATGTATAGCACAGTATATATGTGTTACATACAGGATACAGGCATGCAAGGTTACACATCAAAGTGTGTTTGTTGACCAAAGGTGTTAGTGGCCAAACAAGATTTACTACACATATCAAAGGGGACAGATAATGACTCTGATGTGCTCAGGCCACCCTTGGTATCTGTAATCTAATTGCACATATCAAGGGAGACTTGTTGATGTTAATATGCAAGAATGCAAATTAGGGCATGTAATGACTGAAGCCGTCTCCAGCTAGGGTCATCATCTGTCACTCTGGGAGACACAATGTAGATCAAAGATGGCCAATCGAATTGCTCAGCTATTCAGTGGATAGGCAATATAAGCTGGCATTCAGTCTTGTCTAGTTATATTCTCTATGAATATGAAGGCACAGGTCTAGAATTGATCTAAGAGAAATGGGACTCTGAATTATATGTACTCTGTTGGATTTGTATCATCTGTGGACTTTGTTCTGTGTTGGAAGTCAAATAAATTGCACTCTCTGGAGAACTTGGGTATTGCTGCAGAACATAACTATCATACTAATACCTATATATGAATCATCTACTGGACACTATACTATATCACTACATTGGTGCCGTGACACTATAATATACTACTTCACTACAGGGGGGAGTCCGCTGGGGACACCTGATGTAAGGGGGGAGTCCGCTGGGGACACCTGATGTAACGAGGGAGTCCGGACACCTGATGTAACAAGGGAGTCTGCTGGGGACACCTGATGTAAAGAGGGACTCCGCTGGGGACACCTGATGTAGGGAGGGACTCCACTTTTTTGCCGCTGCTAGAGGCCTGTCGCCGGCACTGTGAATTGTCTCTGCCGCCCGCCATTTTACAGAAGACTAGCTATCATGAGGAAGAAACAAAAGGCGGAACACAGGCTCCGCCTCTTGGTTCTTTCCTTCCGCCTCCACAACCTGGTTTTCTGTAAATGGCGTGGAGACCATAAGGAGATGTAAGGCGGGATGTAAGGACATGTAAAGAGGAACTCTGCTGGGGACACCAGATGCAAGCAGGGACTCCGCTGGGGACACCTAATGTAAGGAGGGACTCCGCTGGGGACACCTGATGTAAGGAGGGACTCCGCTGGGGACACCTGATGTAAGGAGGGACTCCGCTGGGGACACCTGATGTAAGGAGGGACTCCGCTGGGGACACCTGATGTAAAGAGGGACTCCACTGGGGACACCTGTGATTTCTTCCCTAAAAGTATAAATGTTGCTCACCACCGCAAGCACCAGTCCATTTACACTGGCTCCATTAACACTATCTAGGGTATGTCTTTTTAAGATTTACTGCTTGAAGAAACATTAACAGGAGAGGTTTAGGGCATGGGATACTCCAAAACAGTTAGCAATTGGCTGTGAGAGGACAAACTTCTCCTTAAGCAACTGTGAATAATAGGGCCTCACAGCTGGGGGCCATAAAGCAAGCCTCTTTGGCATCTTAATACCATGTATCTCAAAAGCAACTTTTGCCACCCAGTGCAAGGAACACTGCACCATACAGGAGGGCACTCTTCTCTAAGCCCACAGTCTAGGATACTGCTGAGGACAGGAAATGGCCAGTATCTGAGACCCTATGCAACCTGTCTCAGTCCAAGCTACCTCTGGCACTTATATTCCAAAAGCACACAGTCACCGGAAATCAATTCAGGGTCATTACTCCCCAGGACAGCTTCCACCTTCCAGCCTCCTCCGGACATAGCCCAGTAAGTGAGACAGTCTTTCTCTAGACCAGATCCCTTTGGCAAAGTTCTGCAGTCACTTCCAAGTACCTGCTATTTCTGAGACCTCACAGAACAGCAACACAGGCAATAGCCCTCTGAGGCTGTTAACTCTTCTTGCTGGGGAAATCTCCCAAGGCTCCAGACTATTTATCAGCTTCCCAGCCACCAACTGGGCACATCACCCCAGGGGCTTGGCTATGCCCTGATCAATATTCAAGCTGGTTATTTGAATTCTCCCTGCCTAAGCTCTAGAAACTTCTTCTAGAGGCAAGGGGGCGCAATCAAATGCTCAGCCTGTGAAACCCTGATCAGACCAGACCAAACAATCACTGTTACCTTAATTGCAGAAGGAGCCAAAAACAAAATGTACCTAGCATCCTGGGCTAGAAGGGTGCTACATATACACACATCAATAATAAGGAAAAAGGAGTATGCACAGTTATGTTTCGAAGCAGGAAATTTAGGTTTTCTATGTGCAGGAAAGGAGTCCGGTTACACAACTCAGAATATAAATTTCATGAAAATATTATCTAGTTCCCCTTTAGCTAAAGTGGTCTTTTTTTTTTTTTTACCATGGTAATGGGCAGGAACATACAGAGGATATGTCAGCAAATTTTTGCTGTTGCTTAACTTACAATAGTTCAGGAAGTTGCAGTAAAATGGGAACTAAGCTCTTCGTTATATCATTTAAAGTGTTGGATTGCTGTTCAGTGTAGCACAGCTGCGGACATCTCCCACACCAGTCATCTATGGGCCATGTGCGGGGGAACAACAACTACAGGATGCCCATGTCTCCTTCTGCCAGCACTCTGCTGTGTCTTCTCATCAGATTTACAACAACAGATCCTGTGCTCAGTGAGGGATCCTTCAGATTCACTCATCCTATTCAAAACATTGCAACTGGGAGGGAACACGTTGTAGTAGCCACAGAAGACAATCTGCATCTCTTTAATCATAGGCTTGATATTGAGGCATTAAGACATCCAGGGTCACACGATGGAAGAAACAGAAGCTGTGAAGAAAAAGAAGACGCGTCACAGGTGTACTATAACAAAATTTTACTTGTGTATAATGATATTGTACTCAGTTGCTGGAATAAAAATTCAGGGGCGTGCAGGGAGTACAGTGTCAATAACCTGACTCTTCTTAAAGGATACGGTGATGAAATTGTATCATGTAACCCCGAGCATACTGCTGCAGGCTTCATTTTCCAAAAAGCCAACAAGATCTACTTTGTAACTGCTGCACCTTCCAAAAGGGAAACATCTGGAACAAGAACAGTGGTAATAAGAGAGAAGGGTGATGGTGACATATTTACATATAAAGACAAGGTTGAACTCAAGACTGTGTCAACTGTTCTAAACATTGTTGATGCATTTGAATGGAAGGGGAAGTTTATATTTCCATATTACCCATCTAATGAAATGAAGGCAAGACTGGTAGTTCTGGATTGTGAGGATTCAAGTCTTTCATTTAATTCTCAGTATAATCTGACATGTGGGACAGAGACGCAGAGAGGGGTGATTTTGTCTTCGTTTGCATTCGCCAGCTCTGGGAGTTTCTTCTGGGCTGGAATTTTTAGCACAAACAATAGTGCATCTCTCGATAAGACAGCTCTTTGCATCTACAACATCACTTTGCTGGAGAACAGATCCAAAGGTTGCATCTATACGGACTTTAATGTTAATAATGATTTCACCTGTGTGAGTATTAATACCATTTTATTCAATTCTTATTATACTTACAAAACCACTTGCTTAGGTCATAACTATTGCCACTGCTTTTGTCACTGTATTGATATTAACATTTGAAGCCCCGTACACACGATCGGAATTTTCCGATGGAAAAAGTCAGACAGAGACCATGTGTATGCCCCATCAGAGTTTTTCCATAGGATATTCCGAGGAATTCCGTCGGAGTTTAGATAGGAAACATGTTATCTTTTACTCTGATGGAATTCTGTCGGAGTTTAGATAGAGAACATGTTCTCTTTTACTCCGATGGAATTCTGTCGGAATTCCGATGTGAGTTTGGCCGAGCAAAAGCCGATCGTGCGTATGGGGCATAAGTCCGTTTCTGACCTTTATTACCTGTGTCCCACCATATATGGACCCATGAGTGTTGGGTATTCCCTAGCTGGTCTGTTTCAAGTATTTATTGCTTATATTTATCACCATAATTTAAATTTAAAAAAAAAATGTTCAATTGGGTCTGACCCATTTTTTGGATTGAGAAAGGGAGGGTTTTAACACCTGTCATTTTTTTCTGGCCGTGTCCCATTATGGATTTTTTCCTTGACTTTCTGTCCCATAGCCAAAGCAGAAAGTGAGAGGAAACTCATCCAAAGCATGGGCATCAAAATGTATGATTTTATTTCACTGGTGATAGTGATAAACAGGACAAATATAGAGGATGAATCTCTCTAACAGGGACACAGATTGCCATAAAAACTAAGGCTCGGTTCACACCTAATACTAAAGTGGCTCCCAGCAGGGGCCTGTGCGTCCTGGTTCATTGTTTCAGGTCCGATTTCAGCCCCAATTTTTGGCTGAATTCAGACCTGAAATCGACCAAAAGACGCACAGGACTCCTGTGCAAATTTGCACAAGACCTGCATTGGAGATATGTGAACTGGCTCCATAGAGAGCCGGTCACAATCCCTTGCTATTGCGAATTGGATGAGGGGATTCCGCATCCAATTGTGAACCCACTCTTAGCAGGTGAACCCACTCTATCGAAAAACTAAAATAAAAATGTTGCCTTCAGTTATACTTTAAAGTGGTTGTAAACCTCAGACATGAAATATGAACAAAGCATATTCCTCTATAGTGTGCACTTGTCTCAATTAAGAGCACTGAGTGTCATTTCTGTCTGCTGCTTTGTTCCTCTGCTATCAGCATGAATCGCTTCTGACAAGTTTTTCTGACACCAAGAGAAAAATAGTGACAAGGCAGGGCACAGCTTGTGATTAACAGCCTCAGCGTTGTTCCTGTGTGCCTATGGTGTCTCTTTCCTCCAATCAGCTCTCAGAGCTCTCCTCACTGAGCTCTAAAGAGTGTAACCAGCTCCCTGCTGCCTTTTTCTCGACTCTCGGACAAGCTTTATAAATTCAGCACTTTGAACAGTTGTAGAGAAGAGAGTGCTGCAGATAGACAGGTACAACTTATGTAAAAGTTGTAAAAGTATTCACCCCCTTGGCATTTTTCATGTTTTGTTGCCTCACAATCTGGAATTAACATGGATTGTTTGAGGATTTGCATCATTTAATTAAAAGAACATGCCAACAACTTTAAAGAAGTTTTTTGTTTATTGTGAAGCAAACAACAAATAGGACAAAATAATAGAAAAAGTCAATGTGCATAACTATTCACCCCCCTAAAGTCAATACTTTGTAGAAGCACCTTTTGCAGCTATCACAGCTCCAAGTCACTTTGGATAAGTCTCTATGAGCTTGCCACATCTTGCCACTGGGATTTTTGCCCATTCCTCCTTGCAAAATTGCTCCAGCTCCTTCAAGTTGGATGGTTTGTGCTTGTGAACAGCAATCTATAAGTCTGACCACACATTTTCTATTGGATTGAGGTCTGGGCTCTGACTAGGCCATTCCAACACATTTACATGTTTCCCCTAAACCACTCAAGTGTTGCTTTACCAGTGTGTTTGGGGTCATTGTCCTGCTGGAAGGTGAACCTCCATCCTAGCCTCAAATCACATACAGAGTGGTACAGGTTTTGCTCAACAATATCCCTGTATTTAGCACCAACCATCTTTTCCTCAACTCTGACCAGTTTCCCAGTCCTGACTGCTGAAAAACATCCCCACAGCAGGATGCTCTTTGAGTGATGTGATGTGTTGGGTTTGCGCCAGACATAGTGTTTTCTTTGATGGCCAAAAAGTAAAATGTTAGTCTCATCAGACCAGAGCACCTTCCTCCATACATTTTGGGAGTCTCCCACATGATTTTTCGCAAACTCAAAACATGCCATTTCGTTTTTGGCTGAAAGTAATGGCTTTCTTCTGGACACTCTGCTATAAAGCCCAACTCTATGGAGTATACGGCTTATTGTCGTCCTATGGTACAGATACTCCAGTCTCTGCTGGGAAACTCTGCAGCTCCTCCAGGGTTACCTTAGGTCTATGTGCTGCCTCTCTGATTAATGCCCTCCTAGCCCAGTCAGTGAGTTTTGGTGTGCGACCGTCTCTTGGCAAGTTTGCTGCTGGTCGGCAGGGAAAAGCATGAAGTGCGCTAGCATTTTCTGGTAGAGGTCTGTGCTGACTTTGGACTTGATAAAACACAGTGGACCAACACCAGCAAATCATCACTGACTGTGGAAACTTCGCACTGGACCTCATGCAAATTGGATTCTTTGCCTCTCCACTCTTCCTCCAGACTCTAGGACGTTGATTTCCAAATGAAATTTAACAATTTTCAGTCAGTGGTGATTTGGGGAGCCATGTCATCTGCTGATGTTGATTCACTGTGTTTTATCAAGTCCAAAGTCAGCGCAGCCATCTACCAGAAAATACTAGAGCATTTCATGCTTTATGGAGATGCTGATTTAGTTTTCCAGCTGGACTTGGCACCTGCCCACACTGCCAAAAGTACCAATACCTGGTTTAATGATCATGGTATCATTGTGCTTGATTAGCCAGCAAAAGGGAAACCTATTAGCAACGTATGTAGGAATAGGACACACCCCCTGACACGCCCCCTTAAAGGAGAATTACCCCAAAATGTTTTGGTTAAACCCAAAAGTGCTTTTTAGCATTACTATTCCTGTGTATTGGCTTTTGGAATTTACAAATGCAGCCACATCACTGCACCTGCACCCCTGCTGCAGGGAGACTGGAGAGTCCACTCACCCTCTGCTTCCCACTGCTGATCAACAATGGCCTTTGGGGAGAACCTACTGCTGATACTGCTAGCAGGGACTGAGCCACTGAGAGCAGGACACTAAGGCCGGGTACACACGAACAAACATGTACGGTGAAAGCGGTCCGTCGGACCGTTTTCACCGTACATGTCTGCCAGAGGGCTTCTGTACGATGGTTGTACACACCATCGTACAGAAGTCCGCGCGTAAACATTACGCGGGGCATGTCCGCGTCGTCGCCGCGACGATGACGCGGCGATGACGCGGAGACGTGGGCGGGCCTGCCATTTAAAGGCTTCCACGCATGCGTCGAAGTCATTCGACGCATGCGAGGGACGGCGGGCGCCTGGACATGTACGGTAGGTCTGTACTGACGACCGTACATGTCCGAGCGGGCAGGATTCCAGCGGACGGTTTTAAAACACGTCCAGGAATATTTGTCCGCTGGGAAAAGGCCCGGCGGGCAAATGTTTGCTGGAATTCGGCCCGCTCGCACCCACACACGACCAAACATGTCTGCTGAAACTGGCCCGCGGACCAGTTTCAGCATACATGTTTGGTCGTGTGTACGGGGCCTCAGTGTACCCAATCCATATTGCACCCTACACGGCACTTATTCCAAACCTAGACAGCACCTATACTACCCCTATGCACAAAATGCTCTTAAAGGGCCCTAGAGTTAGCCAGCTGAATAACAAAGAACTGCTGCTCCAGTCAACGGCGGATCCAGGGGGGGGGGCAACAGGGCAATTGCCCCCCCCCCGAGGCAATCATGTCACATTGGCTTTAAAAAAAAAAAAAAAAAAAAAAAAAATTTTCTTTTTTTTACTATTTTTTTTTAAACTGCTTTGTGGCAACGGCGGATCCAGGGGGGGGGGGGCAACATGGCAACATGGCAATTGCTCTCCCCCCGAGGCAATCATGTCACATTGGCTTTTAAACTGCTTTGCGGTGCCTGCAGCTCCCGCTGCCGAGTCTCTAACTCTCTCTCCCTCTCTCATCACCAGGGCTGGTAGGCTGCCTGTCCTGAGGCTGCTTTGAGCTGTAGCTGACTGCAGCGCTCCCCCTCTCTCCTGCGTGTATGACACCGGGCATCTCTGGCTGTGTGTGAGAGCTGGATCTGTGTTCGGCTGTGCTGCCTGTGCTAGACCTGCTCGTGTGATAGTAGATGGAACACTGATTGAATCAGTGTTTTGTCTATCACACAAGCCCGTCTAGGGTGGGACTTTGCTAGAGCCGAACACAGACCTACAGCTCCTGTTTGTTCCATGACACACGTCGGGAGAGGAGATACCTGCTGTGTGTGATCGAGGCAATGCCATGGTGAGTGCCATGCACAGTGTGGCTGCATTAATAGACAAAAGTGGGGCTGCATTCATATACAAAGTGGGGCTGCATTCATATACAAAGTGGGGCTGCATTCATATACAAAGTGGGGCTGCATTCATATACAAAGTGGGACTGCATTCATATACAAAAGTGGGACTGCATTCATATACAAAAGTGGGACTGCATTCATATACAAAAGTGGGACTGCATTCATATACAAAAGTGGGACTGCATTCATAGACACAAGTGGGGCTGCATTCATATACAAAAGTGGGGCTGCATTCATATACAAAAGTGGGGCTGCATTGATATACAAAAGTGGGGCTGCATTGATATACAAAAGTGGGGCTGCATTGATATACAAAAGTGGGTCTGCATTGATATACAAAAGTGGGTCTGCATTGATATACAAAAGTGGGTCTGCATTGATATACAAAAGTGGGTCTGCATTGATATACAAAAGTGGGTCTGCATTGATATACAAAAGTGGGTCTGCATTGATATACAAAAGTGGGTCTGCATTGATATACAAAAGTGGGTCTGCATTGATATACAAAAGTGGGTCTGCATTGATATACAAAAGTGGGACTGCATTGATATACAAAAGTGGGACTGCATTAATATACAAAAGTGGGACTGAATTTATACACAAAGGTGGGGCTGCATTCATATGCACAGTGAGGCTGCAATGGTGGGCACTGATGAGGCTGCATTGATCTCTTGTACCATGTGTTCAGTCTCTGACCATCTCTTATACCACGTCTGCAGTCTCTGACCATCCCTTGTACCATGCCTGCAGTCTCTGACCATCTCTTATACCACGTCTGCAGTCTCTGACCATCCCTTGTACCATGCCTGCAGTCTCTGACCATCTTTTATACCAGGTCTGCAGTCTCTGACCATCCCTTGTACCATGCCTGCAGTCTCTGACCATCTCTTATACCACGTCTGCAGTCTCTGACCATCCCTTGTACCACATCTGCAGTCTCTGACTATCCCTTGTACCATGTCTGCAGTCTCTGACCATCTCCTGTACCACGTCTGCAGTCTCTGACCATCTCTTATACCACTTCTGCAGTCTCTGACCATCCCTTGTACCATGCCTGCAGTCTCTGACCATCTCTTGTACCACGTCTGCAGTCTCTGACCATCTCTTGTACCATGTCTGCAGTCTCTGACCATCTCTTGTACCATGTCTGCAGTCTCTGACCATCTCTTGTACCATGTCTGCAGTCTCTGACCATCTCTTGTACCATGTCTGCAGTCCCTGACAATCGTCTACAAACTATGGGATAGATTTATGGCATTTATATTTAAATATTTTTTACTAGTAATGGCGGCGATCATTGATTTTTTAGCGGTACGGCAACATTGCAGCGGACACATCGGACACCTAATTGAGTTATGTAAGCAACACCTTATTTTCTGGCAGTGCCCCTCCCGAGACTAGACTCTGGATCCGCCCTTGGCTCCAGTAGTAATTATACTGCAAATCCCATTTGTTCCCCTGCCCCCTCCACTGCCATCCTCATTTTCTTTTGGACAGGGCATACCCAGTCAGTCTAGGACTAGCATCGCTGCCATAAATGCGCTCTGGTAGTATAGTTCCAGCACTCGGTAGATTAAACGTTACTACTGCTCACTGCTGCACTTGAGGTGGCCTTGCTACTGTTTATGCTGATCTGGATGCCAAATGTCATCTTATGCCTCATCCTTTCTGGTAATCACAATGTATGCTAAATTGTGTTATTACCATTGTTAATACATTTTATGTTTGGCTAGTTACCAACCATATTGCGTGAAAATATATTTAGTTTGTTGCCTGTTTTCTTTGATATAGCGCTACTACTGAGTACTAAGTGTTACGTTCAGTGATTTCCTGTGATAATGTATGTTTGTACACTCAACCTGGTGTGTTAGAGGGCAGTGAAGGCTGGTGCTCAACATTTTTGAGGGGGGCGCAAGCAAACGGAAAAAAAAAAAACAATTGCAGCCTCACTGTGCCCATCATACTCAGCTACTGTGCCCATCAATTGCAGCCACTGTGCCCATCAAAAGCAGCCACTGTGCCCATCAAAAGCAGCCACTGTGCCCATCAAATGCAGCCACTGTGCCATAAAATGCAGCCACTGTGCCATCAATTGTCACCACTGTTCCATGCCATCAATTGTCGCCACTGTGCCATCAATTGTCGCCACTGTGCCATGCCATCAAATGCAGCCACTGTGCCATGCCATCAAACGCAGCCACTGTGCCATCATTTATCACCACTGTGCCCATCAATTGTCACCACTGTGCCATGCCATCAAACGCAGCCACTGTGCCATCAATTGTCACCACTGTGCCCATCAATTGTCACCACTGTGCCATCAATTGTTACCACTGTGCCATCAATTGTCACCACTGTGCCCATCAATAATCAATTGGAGCCACTGTGCCATCAATTATAGCCACTGTGCCCATCAATTATAGCCACTGTGCCCATCAATTATAGCCACTGTGCCCTGTAAAATGCTGCCACTGTGCCCTGTAAAATGCTGCCACTGTGCCCTGTAAAACCTTTCTGGGGTCAGCCATCCTGCTTCCACCGTCCCTCGATGTCATCTCCCGCCCTCGATGACGCTTCAGCCAATCAGGTTACCAGTAACCAAAACCAGTGAACCTGATTGGCTAAGACGCCTGTCAGTGTTATCCAGGGAATGCACCCCCTGTGCATCCCCTGGATAACTATTTGGAAGCCGATAACAGCCTGAGGACTGTAATCGGAAAGCCTATCAGAGCCGCTGGCCGTTATTCAGATGGCCGGTGCTCAGTGGGAAAAGTGGGTGGCAGCAACAATACATAGATTCCTGCAATGCATGAATCTATGTACTGTTAGAGGGGCTGATGTTTTTTTGGAAGAGGTCAAGGCAAAGAACAGAGAACCCATCCTAATCAGCTGCTACAATGGGGGTAATGCTACAATCTGAGCTGATAAGGAATTTGATTGCACATTTATATAAAATCATGTCACTTTCACAATGTTGGGAAAATATAATAATTGTAAATATCTAAAGGCATGGGTTTTGCCTTTTCATTGTTTTCACAATTTGGTTACAATGGCCTTAAATCAGTAATTTAGGCTATATGTTTTGCTATTAGTTGGCATACATCTTGAAGAATTTGTGGTGTGCAAGTCGTATGGTATTTCAAAGAACTGAAACTTCCCCCTATCATTTATATGTGAAAGCATCTGCCGTTACATCCTGTATCGAAAGTAACAGCAGAAGAAGGTCATAAACGATGACATCCCATAACTCATGCAATTGTAGACACATTTGCTTGTATTATTAAAGAGAAGTGAGATTAAATAATCATGCTTTTTTGCACTATAGCAGATTTGATTCTTTATTATCATATATGCAGTTTATATTTGGACTGACTAAAAAACACATTCTGTATTTTCTTTTGGTATGTTGATATTTTGCACCTTTCTGATGAATTTTTCTGTAATTTGTTGATTTTAGGAAAATTATGATAATCCTTTGCCAATACATTCTAAACCAACAATTAGCCATGGAGACTTGACTTCAGTATATGTAATGGAAGTACAGAAGACATTGGTTCTGTTTCTTGGAACTGGAAATGGGCAGTTGCTTAAGGTGAATCAGAGAAGTCCACAGTTACTATAAACATAACATTAACGTTTATATAAAGCCAATGCTTTTTTTTTTCAAGGAATTGTAAAAGTGCTAAAACTTCTTGCTAATTTTTTACAGCACAAAACAACACAAATGTAGCACTAAAGAAACACATAGTTTTTATTTATGTAGATTGTAGGGGGGCCAGCTTGCTGAGCTAGAGAGGATCCACTCCTTTTGTTTGCCATGGCGCCACATTATCTTCTCTGGGACAGGAAGTAAAGGAAAATCTCCCCAATTGGATACTGAAAAAAAAAATGGTCGCGTGTAGGCAACGCGTTATGTGTATAAAAGACACCTGTCCACAGAATCTCTTTCTTCCATTCAAACCATCATAGGCAAGACCAAACACAACCCTATCCAACACAGTGAATACATCTTCACTCCTACCCACCTACACACCCCTCCCCTGCCAAAACACTTGTCAGCAAAACAAGTGACCTAATTTAAAGATTTTTCCTCTATTCCTGTTTCAGTGGCAATTAAAAATGTTGGATTTGCTAGTGAAAATGGCACTACGTGTAGGACAAATAGAGTGGGTTAATTTCCCCAGCAGTAGAATAGTTAGAATGACTGAAAACCTGACAGATCTTCTAACCTTTACACACTTCATCCATATAAAAAAAAAAATACTTTATATATACTTTTAAAATAGCAGATTTTCATAAATGTCCGTGGATGATTTTTTTTTACCCATACACTGTATAATTCTTTTCACAGCCAGTTATGAATAGTACATCCAGTGGTTGGTAATCCATTATTGTGTATGAGCCGTAAGATTACACAGCTGTAAAATATGAATGCTTCTGAAAGCTATGCTTCAATACACACACCACACATCATACACCATACTTGACACAAACACATACCAGTGTATATATTTGCCAGCACACCTCGAATCATCATATGTCATCTGAAAGTTTTATTAAAGAATGATCACATCACAGTGGACAAACTGTAATGTATTGGAACCACACATTATGGATTCCTTATGCCTCGTACACACGGCCAGTTTTCCCGTCGGCTTTTGGCCGGGAAAACTGCCATGGAGCACCGTGTGTGTGCTCCATGGCAGTTTTTCCAACAGGAAAACTGCCGGGAATCCCGGCGGGAAAAATTAGAACTGGCAGTTTTCCTATGGGAAACACTGCGGTGGAGCTTACACACGGCCAGGTTTCCTGGCCAAAGCTCTCATGGCAGTTTTTCTGTTAGGAAAACCAGCCTTGTGTAGGGGGGAAAAGCTGCCGAGCCGGTTCTCGGCTTTCCCCTCGGGTTTCCCGGTGGTAAAAATCCACCGGAAAACCGGTACGTGTATGCAGGGCATCAGGCTTGATTCACACCTAGGCATTTTTCGTGCTTTTTGCATTTTACAAATTTGCTCTACAGAACATGTTCCATAGGAAAACATGTTAAATGGGCTGTAGTTAAAATCTACAAAATGCAAAAAGCACAAAAAATGCATAGGTGTGAATCCAGCCTTAGTCAGGCATGTGATGACATGCCTGATGAAGGGTTCCTGTGTGACTCCAAAAATTTTTACTTTGTCCTTTGTGATGTGATTATTCTTCGATAAAACTTTCAGATGACATTTAATGATCTGTGGTATGCTGGCAAATATGTACATTAACCTGTGATGTCTCCATTGTAGCACCCTTTTATATAGGTTGCTAGTCAGTAGGGAAATGTAGTTTTTGGCTGGGTAGTAGTTATCCCAGTTTTTGATTTGTATAGTTGTGAACTGGATTTTCTCGCTAAGCTCATTTCACTGTTGTCAGTAGGTGTCACTGGGGGCTACTGATTATAGTATGAGGGTTCCCTGCCAGACTGAGTTATGAATATTCCTATCTCCCCCAGCTATCCCAGTAGGAGGTTCAAGCCACTGGGGCATGATGGTGGAAGGTTAAAAAAAAATGGGGAAGGCCATGTGCTCGCCCACTTGCCTCAGGCTAAGGCAGTGATGGTGAACCTTGGCACCCCAGATGTTTTGGAACTACATTTCCCATGATGCTCATGTTCTCTGTAGTGTAGTTGAGTATCATGGGAAATGTAGTTCCAAAACATCTGGGGTGCCAAGGTTTGCCATCACTGGGCTAAGGCCTGAGGAGCTGCTGTCTGGCTTTTCAAGCTGCTAGGTCCAGAAGGCCCACTGCGGCCTAGCTTGCCTATTTGGAGCACAAGACTACACGTCTGGCCCAAGAGAGTCACCATCTGGGAAAGCTGCATCTCTGAATGTTGTGCCACTGGTTAATTTGCTGTTTATCAGAATCCTGGCTGGGGCAGAGCCTAGGAGCCCTACCTATAACTACAGAAACAACCCGAGGACTTCACCCTTTAAGGATCCTGTCTAAGATTACTTTTCTAGAAGGCATCTGAAAGCTGAGTCTGGGTGGCTATCCCGCGGCTTCCTGAGTAAAAGACTGTCTGCAGATCTGAGTGACGTCTTTTTCTGTAAGGAGATAAGAACCAACGTAGTGTTATGGGGTACAGAATGCTTACCTACCCCCTAATCTGGCCTTTGCCCTCCAGTCTCAGGGGACAAGGTGCGCTATATTCTCATTTCTCAGGACAGTGAAGTTAGTGTTCGCTTCTTTAAATCTGCATTTATCTGAGTATCCCATGCCTTACATCTCTCCTCAGTTTACGTTTATTCAGCATTAAACTTTAAAAAAGACTAACCCCTAGAATGGTCACTGAGTCAGTGTGCGTGTTGGTGGGCTCTGCACAATCAGGAGAAGAACTCAGATTATCATCATTGTCTGGGTGAGTGTACTTTTATCATCTTTCATCATCATTAGTTATTGGCCCCTATAGGGGTACCGCTACACCAGTCTCCAACTGGCTGCAGCATCCGCTACTTCTGAGCCCATTCCAGGAGTGTGTGTGATGGGAATATTGACATTACAAACACATTCCATAGACCACATTCCAAAAGCACACTACACACCACATACCAAACACCAAACATACACACTACATGTGATGATGTTGTTGCCTTACTGACATCAAATAGCTTTTTTTTATGGTAATTATGCCCAAATGCAGGTTACTTTGGATTCAAACTATACAGCAAGCTGTCCAGAAGTTTTACATGAATTTGAGGATGAAGCTGCGGTCTTCAAAACAATGCACCTGGATCCTGTTAACGATACTTACCTGTATGTAGCCACTGTGAATGAGGTTGGTATTTTCTACTTGCTACAGTGATATCATAAACATATTCAAATTTTGCATGTTACTTCTAAGTTTTTAATGCAAAAGAAAATTACAATTTGAAGACCAATTTGAAGACCACAGACTTTTATTTTAGTTTCAAGAAAATTGCACCATTAATCTAACCTTAATATATATATTGTGAAAGGAAGTCAGGTAAATCTGGGGGTGTTGTCACAGACGGGAGATACATTTCTGCCTTGTTTAGAAACTTCACCAATTACTATCGGGTGTCAGCTGCAGAAGTAGCCAGAAAGGTTTAAGGACGTTGGATAGCTTCAGCTGTTCAGAATGAGGAAATTAAGGCCTCTATAAATTGTCCAGAGGATTACTACTCAATGCTGCATCCTGAGGCTTGTTGAGTTAAGGAGAGTAGTGAGCTGAGGAAGACTTCTGAAGGTGAAGTGGTAGTTGATATCTTTGCTGTGTGATAAGAAAATCAAAAAGACTATTGTTTTTTGCTGGAAGACCAGCAGTGTCTGCCCAGCAGTAGGCTGCGCCAGACTCCATAGGTAGGTTTCTGTGTTGTGAAGGTAGACGGCCCAAGTGGCCAGGGTTTTATTTTATGTTTTATTTTGTTTATGCTGTTTTGATGCTTGCACTTGTTTCCAGCAATATGGAAGAATAAACCATAACCCTTGTTTTTCAACCACCCACGGCTGCCTCTCTGTATAATTCAGTGTGTAGTGAACCCACTCAGGAGGTCACACACCCCGCTACCGAGCTAACCCCTACAATATATATATATATATATATATATATATATACATATATATATATATATATATATATAATATTTACAGTATCTCATAAAAGTGAGTACACCCCTCCCTTTTTTTGTTGACATTTTATTATATTCTTTCCTGTGACCACACTGAAGAAACGGCACTTTGCTACAATGTAAAGTAGTGAGTGTACAGCTTGTATAACAGTGTAAATTTGCTGTTCCCTCAAAAAAACTCAACACACAGCCATTAATGTCTAAATTTCTGGCAACAAAAATGAGTACACCCCTAAGTGAAAATGTCCAAATTGGGCACAAAGTGTCAATATTTTGTGTGGCCACCATTATTTTCCAGCACTGCTTTAACCCTCTTGGGCAAGGAGTACACCAGAGCTTCACAGGTTGCCACTGGAGTCTTCTTCCACTCCTAAATGATGACATCACAGAGCTGGTGGATGTTGGAGGCCTTGCGCTCCTCCACCTTCCTTTTGAGGATGCCCCACAGATGCTCAATAGGGTTTAGGTCTGGAGACATGCTTGTCCATCACCTTTACCCTCAGCTTCTTTAACTAGGCAGTGGTTGTCTTAGAGGTGTGTTTGCGGTCGTTATCATGCTGGCATACTGCGCTAAGGCCCAGTCTCCAGAAGGATGGGAGCATGCTCTGCTTCAGTATGTCACATGTTGGCATTCATGGTTCCTTCAATGAACTGTAGCTCTCCAGTG
This sequence comes from Rana temporaria, assembly GCF_905171775.1. Lineage (NCBI taxonomy): Eukaryota > Metazoa > Chordata > Amphibia > Anura > Ranidae > Rana > Rana temporaria. The sequence goes on along the minus strand of NC_053491.1, from coordinate 200,227,548 downwards.
GCGGCGGCACTCATGCAGCCCCAAACCATGACACTCCCACCACCATGCTTGACTGTAGGCAAGACACACTTGTCTTTGTACTCCTCACCTGGTTGCCACCACACACGCTTGACACCATCTGAACCAAATCATTTTGTCTTGTTCTCATCAGACCACAGAACATGGTTCCAGTAATCCATGTCCTCAGTCTGCTTGTCTTCAGCAAACTGTTTGCTGGCTTTAATGTGGATCATCTTTATAAGAGGCTTCCTTCTGGGACAACAGCCATGCAGACCAATTTGATGCAGTGTGCGGCGTATGGTCTGAGCACTGACAGGTTGAACCCCCATCCCTTCAACCTCTGCAGCAATGCTGGCAGCACTCATATGTCTATTTCACAAGGACAACCTCTGTATATGACGCTGAGCATATGTACTCAACTTTTTTGGACGATCATGGCAAGGCCTGTTCTGAGTGGAACCTGTCCTGTTAAATCGCTGTATGGTCTTGGCCACTGTTCTGCATCTCAGTTTTATGGGTCTTGGCAATTTTCCTATAGCCTATGCCATCTTTATTTAGAGCAACAATTCTTTTTTCAGATCCTCAGAGAGTTCCTTGCCATGAGGTGTTGAACTTCCAGTGACCAATATGAGATTGTGAGAACGATAACACCAAATTTTACACACCTGCCCCCCTTTACACCTGAGACTTTGTAACACTAACGAGTCACATGACACCGGGAGGCAAAATGGCTAATTGGGCCCAATTTGGACATTTTCACTTAGGGGTGTACTCACTTTTTTTGCCAGCGGCTTAGACATGAATGACTGAGTTATTTTGAGGAGACAGCACAGTTTCACTGTTATACAAGCTGTACACTCATTACTTTACATTGTAGCAAAGTGTAATTTCTTCAGAGTTGTCACATGAAAAGATATATTAAAATATTTACAAAATGTGAGGGGTGTACTCACTTTTGTGAGATACTTTAATTTTATATATATATATATATATATATATATATACACACACACACACACACATACACACACACACACACATATATATATATATATATATATATATATATATATATATATATGCACAGTACTGTACAAAAGTTTTAGGCAGGTGTGAAAAAATGCAAATTAGGAATGCTTTCTGAAATAGAAGTGTTAATAGCAGGGTGGATTTGATTTAATTCAAGTCAATTTAAATCACTAGTAAAAAGGCTTGAATTAAATCAACTCGATTTAAATCATAATTTTTAAAGAGCAACTGTCATCTCCGTCCTGCAGTGGCTCCTCCTCTGACCCGCTGTTGACTCACCAACAGTCTCTTTCACCTTAATGGGACAGCTGGTGATGCGGCAGTGACACAACAAGGTGAGGGATGTGGCAGCAGCAGATGAGTGGATGCCCGCTAACAGGCGCTGCCATGATGGATCTGAAATGACAGGTGCACTTTAAATGTAAGGAATTATTCTTGCCGATAGTTGGAATCTTTAATATTTGCAAAATGATCAAAATGAAGGTTTCCTATTTAGATTAATAAGCTGTCAGGTCAGGGTGGATAAAAATAGATGATTTAAAAAAAAAATCAGATTTATTTTTTATTTTTATCAAATTAATTTTAATTAAATGCTTTTGGAGTAAAAATCTATCTAAATATAGTATTTCTTTTAAGATATATTAATAATTTAGTTTATTCAGCATGAAATGGAGCTAAGTTATATAGCATGAGGCTGTATATTCAAACTCATTCAATGAATCCACGCTCTGCAAGCTGAGATAACATGCACTGCATTGATGCATTCACACAATTTCACAGTAACCATGAGATAAATCAGTTCTGATATCCCTGTTTTACTAACCTGATAGCTTATTATTATAAATAACAAAACCTTAATTTAGTTAATTTTACAAATATTAACTACCAGCAAGAATAAGTTCTTACATTTAAAGAGCACCTGTCATTTCAGATCCATCATGGCAGCGCCTGTTAGCGGGCATCCTCTCACCTGCTGCCGCCACGTCCCTCACCTTGTTGTGTCACTGCCGCATCACCAGCCGTCCCATTAAAGTGAATGGGACTGTCGGTGAGTTAACAGCGGGCCAGAGGAGAAGCCGCTGTGGGACAGAGATGACAGTTGATCTTTAAAAATTGTGATTTAAATCGAGTTGATTTAAATCAAGCCTTTTTACTAGTGATTTAAATAATGATTTAAATCGACTTGATTTAAATAAAATCCACCCTGTGTCAGGTTAGTAAAACAGCAATATCAAAACCGATTCAATCATACAGTTTGTAATGTATATAGCTTTGCAAAACAATGAGATAAAAGAATAATCCTGAAATTTATTTTATCTCATGGTTATTGTGAAATTGTGTGAATGCATAAATTGTGTGAAATTGTGTGAATCAATGTTATCTCAGGTTGCAGAGCTTGGTTTAATTGAATGAGTTTACCAAAAATTGCAGAATATGCAGCCTCATGCTACATAACTAAGCTCCATTTCATGCTGAATAAACGAAATTATCAATATATCTTAAATAGAAAATTATCTTTAGATAGATTTTTACTTTACTGTAAAGCATTTTATTAAAATAAATTTGATAAAAATCAAAAAAATCTGATTTAAATAAAAAAAATCTGATATAAATCAAACAAATCTGATTTTTTTAAATCATCAATTTTTAACCACCCTGGTTAATAGCTTATTCTTTTATCAATTAACAAATGTAAAAGTAAATGAACAGAAGAGATATCCAAATTAAATCAATATTTGGTGTGGCCACCCTTTGCCTTCAAAATAGTCTCAATCCTTGCATTCTTCTAGGTACACTTGCACACAGATTTTGTAGGAACTCAGCAGGTAGGTTGTCCAAACATCTTGGAGAACTGACCACAGATCTTCTGTCTGATGTAGGTCATCTCAAATCCTGTCCTTTTATCCCAGACAGACTCAATAATGTTAAGATCAGGGCTATATGGGAGCCAAACCATCACTTTCAGGACTCCTTGTTCTTCTTTAAACTGAAGTTATTTCTTAAAGTATAAGTCCACCCTACTACTAAAATCTAAAGACATCCACAATCTAACACTAACCTATCTAATCCTGTAAAGAAGAAATAAGTGTACATACCTTCTTTAAAGCCAATTCGGTCCGGTCTCTGGCGGCGGAAGTTCTGCAGAGGACTCAGCCAACAATGACTGGGAAATTAATGGGTGACATCACCCAAAGAGTTACTATGGGGCTTCCATTTTTGTCTGTGTCCTCTGCATTGGATTTCTCTTCTGTTCATTTATATTTTGTTAAAGGAGTTGTAAAGGTTAATTTTTTATTTTCTAAATAGGTTCCTTTAACCTCCCTAGCGGTATGATTATTTCATAAAAAAGGTGCTGAAAGCGGTACCATTATTTGCAAGGAAATTTGGCGTTTTTTTAACTGTAGGCCTGTAATTCTTAGGAATAACTCACTTAAATCTGACCAAACAAGAGTCTAGGCATCCCGGGTATGATTTTTTTTTAAAAAACAAAATTATAAATTATAATTATAATATAATAAATAATTATAAATAATTATAACAAATAATAATATAATTCTAATAAAAATTATTCAATAATGTAATCAACTCAAAATCACAGAAATTTGCTCAGTTGCAGAATTGTCGCTGTCATTACTTTTATTTTTTTATGACGAATTTCCCCACAAATCGCTATCGCACAATTCTGCAAGTGATTATAATTTATTATCGCTGTTTTCTAGCTGATCTAAAACCATTTTTGACATAAAGGGACACTTTTGGTTGCTATGGACAATCTACAGTTTGCAGGCAGAAAGAAAGGTTTTTATTATATAAAAGTACATGTAGGGCACTGGGCAGACCACTAGGGACAAGGGGGGTGTGTATTTTTTACATACAGTACTGTAATCTATAAGATCTATAAGATTACAGTATACTGTATGTAAGGTGTTTGTTTACCTTTTTGAATTTGGCGCCGTTCTCCGCTCCCGTGCATCGTAACGTCGCAGGGAACGGAGATCGGCAGCACACAGAGGCACTGTGTGAATCAAGCGAGCACCCGCTCGCTCACACAGCACGGTGGCATCACTGGATCCAGGGACAAGGTAAGTAAACCAAGCTTGTGGATTCAGCGAGGCGAGCCCGAGTCTGACTCGGGGTTACCGATCGCGACACAAAAATTTAACCCCGAGTCAGACTCGGGAATACCGCCGGGGGGGTTAAGCTAGTGTATTGTTGGTTCACTTACTTTTTCCTTTGATTTCCCTTCTAAATGTTTTTTCTTCTTTGTTTTCTTTGTCTGAATTTCTCACTTCCTGTTCCTCCTCAGTAGCTTGTTCAGTAAGCTGTTCTGGCTGACTAAACACCGCTCGGATGATAGTGGCAAGTTTACTGAGGAGAAACAGGAAGTGAGAAATTCAGACAAAGAAAAAAAAATTAGAAGGGAAATCGAAGGAAAAGGTAAGTGAACCAATAATGCACTAGCTTAAATGAACCTATTTAGAGAATAAAAAACAAACCTTTACAACCCCTTTAACTGATAAAAATCAACTAGTAACACTTCTATTTCTGAAAGAATTCCTACTTTACAGAAATGTTTCACACCTGTATGAATATATACGTATATTAGAGGCACTGTGTGAAATTAGGCATATAGATTGCCTAAGCATTCCAATGAACACCAAATTTCACACATTACATGGAACATATAAATTGCATAATCTTAACAGTTACCGCAGTAATCATCACAATGGTTACTGCTGTAGTCATCTCATAAGCAGAGTCAGAGTACAATAATACATTTAGTCACACATTGTCAAAATGACAGAAATAGCATAAGAAACAATATAGCTGAAAACATTGTGTACATTTCTTCAACATGGCTTTACGCACACAATGTAGATTCCACATGACTAACATATGGAAACAATTGTTAGAATTGTATTTTGCCCAAAACTGTTATTTTAGGTTTTTGATGGATAACTGAGAGTTAAATAACTTATCAATCTTTTATATTTCTTGGGGACTCTATTGATAAAAGCTCTGCCCTTGAGCTACTGCTGGCCGTTAATCCTGATTCACACCTATGCAGGTTGCAGTTTGCATATTTCAGGTGCATTTTGCATCTTTCAATACACGTTTTTGATCCATTGATGTCTATGAAACCAAAAACCAGAAAAAAGTCCCTGGTCCTTCCCATAAAATGCACAGATGTGAACGTGACCCATAGGAAACCATGGTAAATGGACTGTAGTGTGTTTCTGCAAAACTGAAAATGCACTTAAAAATGCATAGGTGTGACCCAGGCCTTAGGCTGGATTCACACCTATGCATTTTTAGTGCGTTTTGCATTTTGCAGATTTGCACTACAGAACGTGTTCCATAGGAAACCATGTTAGATGTACTGTAGTGCAAATCTGTAAAATGCAAAAAGTACAAAAAACGCATAGGTGTCAATCCAGCCTAAGGGGTCCCACTTCCTTTGCTAGATGTCCTAATTATAATTAAGGAGAATGCAACAGGAGGTTATGAATTACACAAAGGTTCACAGAGCTCCGAATTAGGGCAGAAAGCTTATTTCTGTAGGAATATTCAGGCCATACAGTATAACAAGCCACTGAATTCCAGATTACACATATTCAAAGAAAATTTGCAGTGGCTTCATGATAATAAAGACTGTGGAAACAGTAGCATCACTAGGGTTGGTGTCACCCAGTGCGGAAAAAATTAGGTGTCACCCAGTGCGGAAAAAATTAGGTGTCACCCCCCTCCACCAACTATAGTCCCCCTTCCTCAGTACAGACCCCCCCGTCAGTGCAGACCACCCCCTCCATCAGTGCAGACCCCCCTCCCCCCTCCATCAGTGCAGACCCCCTCAGTGCAGACCACCCCCTCCATCAGTGCAGACCCCCATCAGTGCAAACCACCCCCCTCCATCAGTGCAGACCCCTATCAGTGCAGACCACCCCCCTCCATCAGTGCAGACCCCCTCCATCAGTGCAGACCACCCCCTCCATCAGTACAGACCACCCCCTCCATCAGTGCAGACCCCCCTCCATCAGTGCAGACCACCCCCTTCCATCAGTGCAGAACCCCCTCCATCAGTTCAGACCCCCCCAGTAAAGACCACCCCCTCCATCAGTGCATACCCCCTCCATCAGTGCAGACCACCCCCCCCTCTATAAGGGCAGACTCCCCCTCCATCAGTGCGCCCCCCCAGCGACGCGACTGTGTGGGAAGTTTCAATCCTGGTCACATAAAACTATAGATCCTTAGGGTCCTTTCACACTAGCGGACCGTTCGTCCGCTCATTATAAGTCCGTTAACGGACTTGTAATGAATCTCTATGGGAACGCGTCCGTTAGCGGATGGAGCATCCGCTAGCGTCCGCGTCAGTCGGGATCCGCTTTTCCGAACGGAAGAAACCCTATTTTTCTTCCGTTCGGCGGAGCGGAACTGATGCAGACGGACAGACGGTCCGTCTGCATCAGGTTCCCCATAGGGGACAGCGGAGCAGAGACAGGGCGGTCCCTGCACTGTGTGCGGGGACCGCCCTATCCGCCGACAGCTGAGCGGGGATCCCCGCTGAGCCGCCGGAGACACACAGAGCGGAACCGGAAACGGTCCGCTCCGTGTGAAAGAGCACTAACTAATAAATGTCATATAAGCTGTCAATGTGTTTTATATGGCAATAATGTATTTTGTATGTGTATGTCCACTACTTATGGTGTTTGACATCATATTTTCTTTGGTATTTTATTTGTAGTATACTAAAAATATCACTTATCTGCCTAGATTAAACGTGTGAGAATTGCAAAATGTGAACAATATCAATCCTGCAATGAATGTTTGACTGCAGCTGATCCACACTGCGGGTGGTGCCAATTAGAGAAAAGGTTTGATAATTGAGATTTTTTTAAATAATCTTATGCAGAAAACTTAGAAGTATACCTAAGCAGACCTCTCATTTTTTTAAATTAGATATTATATTTGTACTTGTTTATATTATAACTGCTGCCAACATTTGCTGTTTGTTATAATTACTTTTCTTTTTTATTACATGGAAAAAATATTTTTTAGGGCTTGTGTACATGGAATTTTGTTTGCATCAGAACAATTTTTTTCCTATATAAAATATTGGAAATGGAAAAGCAGCTTGAAGCAGTTTAGGAGGAGGTTAGATGTACCTGTAAAGGAATTCAGAAGTGTTGTAAAGTTCAAACTGATCTCAAATGTAACCTAAATGCATCTTAATCTATTGCAGTCAGGTTCAAAATAATAGCATGCGAATGTCTACAGAGAAGACATTGTGGTTTTGTTTTTATTGTTAAATTTAACCAGCGTGTTGCAGCGCTTCCTAGATTTCAACCAATATCACAATCCTATGTGCATATTACATATACCACTAATAAACACATTTTAATATCCTTAACAGTCTCTTAAATGGACATCTTGGGGCAGATCCACATAGAAATAGATGGGCGCAGCGTATGTGATATACGTTGCGCCGCTGTAACTTACTTTTGGCCGGCTCGAATCCCCAAATAATTTGCGCCGTAAGTTACGGCGGCGTAGTCTATCTCTGGCGGCGGAATTCAAATCGGCGATTAGGGGGCGTGTTTCATTTAAATGAAGCGCGTCCCCGCGCCGAATGAACTGTGCATGCACCGTTTCTAAATTTCCCGCCGTGCATTGCGCTAAATGACGTCGCAACGACGTCATTTTTTTTACTTAGACGTGAATTACGTCCATCCCGATTCACGGACGACTTACGCAATTTTTTTTTAAAAATTCAAAATAAACGCGGGAACGACGGCCATACTTAACATGGCAGGTCTAACTATACGCGACGAAATACCAGCTTTAACTATACGCCGGAAAAAGCCGACTAGAGACGCCGTAAAAAAATGCGCCGGCCGCTCGTACGTTCGTGGATCGTCGGAAATAGCTCATTTGCATACCCGACGCGGAAAACGACGTGAACGCCACCCAGCGGACGCCAAAGTATTGCATCTTAGATCTGAAGGCGTACAAGGACGTACACCTGTCGGATCTAACCCAGATGCCGTTGTATCTTGGTTTGAGGATTCAAACCAAAGATACGACGTGGTTAATTTGAAAGTACGCCGGCGTATCAGTAGATACGCCGGCGTACTCGCTCTGTGGATCTGCCCACTTGTGTCTTGTATGAGATTTCTCTGTGAAAAATCACCAGTGTGTGCTCATACTTCATCCAACTTTCTGTGTAACCACCACCAGATGCGCTCTCCCCTGAAGACCATGACCTCACATAATATGCAGCTTTTGTCCCTTCAATGGATTAGTTAGTATCTTCCAGGTGTTAAAGGAAACCTCCAATGCCACTGGGAATCCTCCGGGTTTCCAATATCCCTTTTCTTTCTCCTTGCTCTCCAATCAGTACTCTTCCTTCCAGACATGCTCCAGCCCTTCCCTCCTCTTAGCACCACATAAAGAAAAAGTACTAATATAGTGCTTTATCCTTAATAAAATTGATTCTGCTATCAAATGTCTTTATGTCATCCCGCAAGCCCCACCCCACAGGAACATGTAACTTCTTCAGGGGCAATCATATTATTATTTTGCTTGTACATATATATATATATTGGCATTATCTGGTACTATTTAGTACTTTTTCTTTATGTGGTGCTGAGGGGAGGGGAGAGTTGGAGAGTGCCTGGAAGGGAGACTACTGGTTGTAAAACAAAGAGAAATGAAAGGGATATTGGAAGACCGGAGGATTCCCATTTGGGGTCATTGTGACCCCAGGTTGCCGAGCTATGACCCTAGAAGCTCGATTTTTTTGGGGGGGTTTTATTCATTTTTTGTGATGTTTATGGCAGGTGAGGCATGGCTTCACATCCCTGACTGGTGATTACATCATACAAGACACAAGATATATGGTTAAGAGATTGTTAAGGACTTTACTATTTGTTTATTCGTGGAATATGTAATATAGATGTTGGTTGAAATCTAGAAAGCCCGACACCACATTGGTTAAATTTGGCTATTACCGCACATATTTGAGAGTAGGTAAAGTTCAAGCTGCTTTTATTCATTCATTCATTATTTATTTATTTATTTATTTATTTATACATTTATTTTTTGCAAATAATATTTTTGGTGAACCATAGCAGCTTACAAGGCAGCAATTGATATTGCTTTATTGTTACCTTTGTTGAGTACACCACGTCACCCTCTAATTGGAACTTCTTAGTTGCCAATAAGTTGGTGTCTTGAAGTTGAGAACATTCAAACCTAAGCTTGCTATTCTACAATGTTTAATTGTATACAGCTGAACTATCAAAATGAGATTAAAGCAGAGCTCCACCCAAAAGGGAAAGCTTGTCTGCCTCCTCCCCCCATTCCATTGCCATATTTGACAGGTACACGCTCCCACTTCCAGGTCAGTTCATCATGGCGAACTGAGCCGGAAGTTCGCCCCCCTCCTTCCCAAGCAGCCTTCTGGGACACTCCACAGGTCCCTGAAGACTGCAGTCCATTCACGAAGTGCAGCACAGTACAGTATTTGTAGTTGCTGGCTTTACATTTTTTTTGGGGGGGGGGGAGCCTGGAGCTTCTCTTTAAGCACAACTGTTCTCTATAGTCTCTATTAGTGGTGCTCAACTTTAAGGCCCCGTACACACGACTGGATCTATCCGCTGGGATTGATCCGCGGATCAGTTCCAGCGGACAAATCCGGTCGTCTGTACGGCCTAGCGGATATTTATCCGCGGAGATTCCTCGGGCCGATCGATTTCAAGCAGATATAAATTTCTTAGCATGCTAAGAAATCTATCCGCTTGAATCGGCTCCAGCGGATTGATCCTGTGGTCTGTACAGACTCACCGGATCAATCCATCCGCTCCCCTCCCTCGCATGCATCGTAATGATTCGACGCATGCGTGGAAGTACTTACCTTCCAGCGTCGCGCACGTCCCTGCGTAATCGTCGCGGTGACGGCCGGACACGTCACCGCGGATGAATTCCGCACGGATTTGGATCCGATGGTGTGTACACGCCATCGGATCCAAATCCGGAGGAGGAATCTCCGCTGGAAACGATCCGGCGGATCGTTTCCAGCGGAGATCCGGTGGTGTGTACGTGGCCTTAAGGATCCAAGGGCCACATTTGTATCCAGAAGTTGAGTTAAAGGCCACATCTGAACAAACCCCTTTACTATACCATGGTCAGGTTGTACAAAGCCGGCCAAAAGACTTGTGTCAGACGAGGATGCTAAAGTGTGCTTTGTTCCAATACAAATCTTATTCTGAAATGTTGCTCTTTTACTCTCACTAAAATTATGCTTTTGTTACAAAGCCCCTTTCTGAATTTGGCACACAAAACAGAAATGCAAATTTAAAAACCTTACAAACAAACAAAAAATTTGGCAAAAAATAGGGGAACAATTAGATAAAGGAGATAAGATAGTGAAAGTGATTCTGCGCAACGTATCTCACATTGCTGTGACACATAAATATAACACAAATCAAAGTGAAATAACACTGAATGGGTAAATATATATCCACTAAGTAGTCCGTGTATACAGGTGGTATAGGAGAGCTAAGTCCTGCTCAAATAGTGTCTAAAACTACTAAAATAAAATAAAAATCCGAACCAAAAATGGTAAATAAAAGTGATGTGAAAGAAAACCAAAACGAATCCTTCAGTGAAACAAATTCAGTGAAACAAAAATATTCAAAATTGTATAAAAGCTGCCAAATGATCCAATCAATATGCTGAGTATGCTGGATTAGATGTAGAGTGAGTGACCAGCAGATGAAGATCGAATCCTCCACTAGGCTCACTAGCCTCTTACCTCTAGGTAGATATAGATGAGCATCAGATCTCTCACACCGTGGTAATCCTTAAAGAGTAGTCCCTGTCCTTTCTCCCCTTGCGCTGGCACAACGTCTATAGATCCGTATAGTACTCCGCCCAAATACATACAATGGAGAGAGGGAACAAAAAAGGAACCTCCGATAGTGAAGCACAGTAAACCAGGTTGTGATTTATTAAACGGAAAAACCTGTGCTTACATTAAAAAATATACAAATGTGCAGCAATATTTAAAATGAGCGGCGTTCACAGCGCCGGCTTACGTCACTCCAGGTGTACGCCAATCCCTACGCGTTACGACACGACGTCACGTGTCTTCATCTGGGGCATCTGATTGGCGGACATTCTATTGTTTATATATCCGAGAAACCGGAAATAGCATCGCCGCCATTTTCTTGAAGTCCAAGTGATATGTATACACACTGCATTGGAATGGCATAGCTCCGCTTGGAGATTATTAAACGATATATATCTCCATGGCAACTAAATGTTAAACACTCGCTAGACTGCAACGTTAAGTCATATATGCCGCTGCATATCGGACAAACATGCATATAAAATTACAGGTTAAAAATACATATTAAAATGTATAGTAGAAATGTATATTTCCACAGCCACGGGAGGGAAAAGGGGATAATCGTTCCCATCCCAGAGGTATGAATATGGGAATAAATCCTCTCAAACAATTATGCTGTGGGAAACATAATCCATTATAAATATACAAATTCACCAAAAAAGGTGATAGCAATCATATTAAAACAGACCTATAGATTATTAAAAATATATTAAAAAATACTAAACGTATTAAAACGCAGTATTTAAAATTCATAATTAGTATATAAAAATATAAAAATATAAAATATAGTAATATACTGTAATCCCGATGGTAGATATTTATATATAAAAATATATAAAAATATATATATAAAAAAACCAAAAATATATATATATATAGGGGGGTCGCACACCTGGTTTGTCGCATCACATACCCACAATCTCTATATATAAACGATATTTCTATCTTAAGTATTCCTATTGATCATCATGTATAGACTATTTTCTCAACATACACAGAATGACTAAAATAAATCAAAAGTTACTAAGAAAACAATTGAGATCAAATTCAACGTTCATACCGCCCGGTACAAGTGTACGCATAGTATGAATCCATTTAGATTCCTTTTGGCTAATTGTACGAATCTTGTGACTCCCTCTCCAAGAGGGGTTATATTTTTCTACCCCCCAAAATTGTAATTGGGTGGGGTCACGATTATGTACTTGATCAAAATGTCTTGACACACTGTGTTTCGGAAAGCCCTTAATTATGTTCTCCACATGTTCGCTGACCCGAACCTTCAGGGCCCTCTTTGTTCTGCCAACATATTGGAGGTTACAGCTACATTGTAGCACATACACAACCCCCTCAGTGTGACATCCAATGAAGTCTTTAATCACATAGGTTTCCCCTGTATTTGTTGCCACAAACTCGGTCCGTTTCTTTTGAAACCTCTGTGATTTTCGACATGCATTACAATTCTTACATGGAAAGAAACCTTTTCCTGAAAAGAAGGTATATCCTGGTTTTGATGGTGGTTCAACCACTGTTTTCACAATCAAATTTCTCAAAGTTGGTGCTCTCTTGTATACTATCCTTGGCTTTTCTGGAAGTAATTGCCCTAAATCTTTATCTCCCTTCAAAATGTGCCAATGTCTCTCAACCAATTTGGCCACATCTTTATATTGAGAGTTATAATCTAGAATAAGAACCGGTGCATTTTGTTGTTGATGTATTTTCGGTTTATCCTGCAGCATCAGATTCCTATCTAGCTTACTGACAGTATCTATTTGTTCTTTCACCCATGATCCATCATAGCCTTTTTCTTTAAACCTCATGCCAATCATATCAGCTTGCAACATGTAATCACTCTCTTTCGTACAGTTCCTTCTAATTCTAATCAATTGTCCCTTCGGGATATTGAATAACCAAGGTTTAAAATGGCAACTGTCCATCGAAAGGTAACTGTTTGTATCAACATTTTTAAAATGTGTTTTAGTGACTACTTTGTCTTTCTCTATACTTATGTTTAAGTCCAGGAAGTCTATAGATTTCTCATCAATTTTCCACACTAGGGAAATATTCTTATCATTACTATTGAGTGTCTCCAGGAAGTTCTCCAGACCTTCTCTGCTCCCGTTCCACAGGATAATAATGTCGTCTATATACCTCTTATAGAGGGACAACTCAACTGGAGTATTTTCATATATAGCTGATTCTTCCCATAAAGCCATAAATGCATTCGCTACACTAGGTGCGAACTTCGCTCCCATGGCAATACCAATAGCCTGATGGTAATAGCTCTGATCATACCATACCGAAGGGACAATTGATTAGAATTAGAAGGAACTGTACGAAAGAGAGTGA